>NW_008686385.1:91733-126252 GCF_000695815.1 Acanthisitta chloris
ACAGAAAGGAGCCTACTTGACAGCATAACTGAGTGGCTCCAAAAGCTGTTTTCAAGCTGAATATGCTGATGGTTTGAAACAGCTCCTTGCAATGCCTTTCATAGAATGACTCGGGTTGGAAAGGACCTTAAAGACCATGTCTTTCCAACCCACCTGCTATGGGCAGGAACATCTTCCACTAGACCAGGTTGCTCAAAGCCACATCCAACCTGAACTTGAACACTACCAGGGATGGGGCATTCACTTCTCTGGACAACCTGTTCCAGTGCCTCTCCACCCTCACAGGAAAGAATTTCTGCCTAACATCTAATCTAAATTTCTCCTCTTCTAGATTAAAACCATACCCCTGTTGTCCTATCACTACATACCCTTGTAAAATGCCACCCTCCCTCTTTCTACTGGAAGGCCACAATGAGGTGTCCCTGGAACCTTCTCTTCTCCAGGCTGAACAACCCCAAGTCTCTCACCGTGTCTTTATAAGGGAGATACTCCTGCCCTCTGATCATCGTCATGGCCCTCTTCTGGAATTGTTCTAACAGGTCCATGTCTTTCTTGCACTGAGGACTCCAGACCTGTATGCAGCACTCTAGGTGGGGTCTCATGAGAGCAGAGTAGAAGGGCAGAATCACCTCCCTCAACCTGCTGGCCACACCCCTTTTCATGCAGCTCAGGATGCAGTTGACCTTCTGGGCTGCAAACGCACACTGTTAGCTCATGTCCAGCTTTTCATCCACCAGAACCCCAAGTCCTTTTCCTCAGGGCTGCTCTCAACAATTTCCTCTTCCAGTCTGTCACAATCTTTCCCAGTCCAAACAGTGAATGCAGAGCCAGGCTTAAACCCCATCCCTGCACCACATTTTTCCTAGCTGTATAACCACTTTTGGTAGCTTTCTGCATAATTTTCTAGATATGCTGGAGCTTACCATGTGTCATCTAACTGTCCTTCTGCAGTCTCTGGAGACTTCATGAAGCTCACTCCATGCTCTGGATACCATTCCAGAAGCAGTTTTCCATGGTCTTCAAGTCAGTGTAGGATTTATTCCCAGGTAAGCTTGTGCATGCACATGTATTTGTGCAATGCTATGTCATGCAAGGCACAGGATGTGCAATACTGAACTGGACTAAATAATAATTCTGTAGTCCTTACCAGAAGACCTAAACTGCCTTTCCAAAGGACGCCTCACAAACATTTATATCCTTATTATAGTGGTTGGCTTTACAGCAGATTAAATGTCAGTGTGGCACTTCCCTGAATTAATGTAAGATCTAGAAATCTAAATGGTTGATTACAACACCAAGTTATCAGTAGTCTTGATTGATAAGGAAAACAGTGCAATCTAGAAATGACATTTAGAAATGTTTGCACTAATACTTTCTAAAGTTTGCATTGTCTTGGCATTATCAAAGAGATTTTTGTTCCTCAATGAAAACACATGGCAGGAGGCTAGTGGCACAGAATAAAACAGAAATATGACCATTCACACATCTAATTTTTTTCTACCAGGGCTACTTACTGATTTTTAAACAAAAAACAATATTAAAAGAATATATTTAGAGACTTTAACAACACCATCAGGGAAGCACTCAGGAGGAAAGAAGGGTGAAGAGCTTCCCGTGAAAAATTTCATTGTTGGAAATATTTACAGCATCTTGCTGTAGGAACATGCACAATCTTTTCAAAACAGTTGGATGCAAAAGTGAGAGTCCATGAACCTATTCGAGTGTGTGTGACTAGAGTACTAACTAGTGTGATCAGGCTCTTTTGTCTGGTAGGGCAGGTCCACACTTCAGTATCCACAAGCCTAGAGCAAAACTAAAAGGGGTTCTGTATCCTGCTGCCTACAGCACTCAAGATGTTGGAAAAGCATATTCAAAATCTTTTTCTGACTCCAGAAGACAAACCGGTGCCACTGGCTTTCTGTTGTCAAGATCTTAAACACCAGAGTGTGCTACACTGTGTGAGGTAACTATTTATCTCTTTTTTTTTTTTTTAAGACCGTGATTTGAGCTCAGTGAGGACCAGGACACCACATGAATTTTCAGCTTTTCAAAAGACAGGATAGTTACTTTTCTGCTGAGGACCTGGCTGGATTTAGCACCTATCTATGCTAAAGTCCATCCATTGGTTTTCTGCCTGAAAAGATTCAGGACGTTTAGTGTTAGTTGATAACCAGAGCTGTTAAAACTTGAGATTTATGTGCAAAGTCGATAAAGTGGAATCTGATTAACTCAGTATGTTTTGGACATGAAAATGAGACTCTATAAGTGCTGAGATAATCTATATATGCATTTAGTGACATTTCCATTAGAGGAATTGTGCCTTCTGTGAATTTCATTGTTTCAGTGCCCACTTATAGTCAGAAACTCACCTAGCAGTTTTTATTCTGTTCTGCCCAAAAAGACAGGAATGATAAACAAACAACCAAAGAGAATGAGTGGGTTTCCCAAAACTGGGGTTGTGGAAAAAAGCGTACAAAAAAATATTGTTGTTAAAGGTTTGATCCCACATCCAGATCTCTCACTGTTCTCAGTGGAAGAAGGTTTATTACTGTAGAGATTTAAAAGATGACACTTGATTTTAGCATAGTTTAAATAAAGGCAAAAAGTTTGCTGTGGTCTCTACAACTTCACTTGGCAAATGCTAGTATTCATGTCAAAATAGAGAAACAGCAGTTTCAATTCTGTTTTGTGTTTCTAATGTTCTAGTTTTGATAAAAATGTCTGTGTTCTATACAGGAAAAGTGTTTGAACTACTAAACTTGTTATTTCATAGTTCAGTATAAGTATGAATGAAGGTGCTTGAAGAGGTTATTTAACCAATGTTCACAGCAGACTTGAGACAAACCTTTCTTAATTAGCTGTCAAGTTAGGATAGATAGAGTTTGGGTGTTTTTACAAGCAAAGGTCATTAAAAGTCTACTATGATCTCTCTGGGATTTTACTGATAATGGGTGGGAAAAGAAGTAGTGCTGTAATCCAGCCAGGTTCCAATGGGAATTCAATAACATGGTATTCAAAAATGTTTCATAGTGATTCATAGTATAGCTATTTTCCATAGCTTCTAGATTAGCAATACGGAGAGGCCACAAACTCTCACACTGTGTTGGATCTGCTTAAGAATAACCTTTTTTCTGCTCTACTGTCCACTATTCAAAGATTGCTATCAAATAAAAGATTAAATCACTCAATGGTTTAACATGAACAACGTGAAGCATGGTATACTCTATGTAGTCTATATAGTCTCTTCTTTAAAATCAAGCAGAAATGCATGAATGCCTTATATACAGAAGCTGGTTGCTTCTGTCTGTATATTTTATGTTTAGACTGTGTATACAAACATATTTGTAAACAGATCTCATTTGGGTCAGAATAGTTTAGAAATTTTACATTTGAATGGACTGATTTGTCACTGTGACAATGCTGATTAAATGTAATCAGAAGTATACAGAAAACTGATTGCAAGGCTCATCTTTTGGACAGGTTACAAAAATACAGTCTAGTTTCATTTGGGGTTATCCTGGTTTATGTCCCAAGGACCTTGGTAATTGAATGGAGTGAGCTATAATATGAGGCAGGCTAAAACTATTTTGCATTCTTTAAATCTCACAGCATTCATCTAGAGGTTATCCTCTTGGAATAAGATAGCATCTGCTGAGCCAACAGCACATATGGTATCGGCTGATTTGACCTGTCAAAAATTTCAAAATGTATACAAAAATATATTAAAATCTAATCATTACCCCTAAGAGAGCTTAATCCAGCATTTTCACATTCATATTTAACTGGAGTAAGACAGTAAGATGAAGATTTTTTGAAATATTTTTACTCTTGCATGGAAATGTTTTTAAATGTTAATTTAAAATTTTTAAATATTTATAAAAATTCGCATTCAAGCATACATTTATGTATGCTTTCTAGCAATGCACAAATCCAAAAGAAATTTATTCAATTGATAGAGAAAGATGCCAATGGATGAGGCTACTATGAATTGCAACAGTACATCCAGCTGAGCTTCCACCTTAATTATTATTGAAGCCATGCCGCATTCCACATTTTATTTGATTCTGCTTTGATGGCTTCAGCCATCCAAAGGCAAAGAGTTTCTGATATAAATATAAATAGGAGGGAGACACTATGAAGGATACCAGTCAGATCTACTAAAACCAGATTTCAATAGGACCTGACTTTCCAGTGGTGTACACTAGTTAAAATCAGAGCAGATTAGTTGGGTGCTGTACTCATGTGGAACAAAAAGGCCACATCATGAAATGCAGCTACATTATCAATTACTGAGGAAAAGGATAAGTGAAATTTGATCAAGAACCATTCTTCAACCATACCTATGGCAAAAAATACTATTGACATTGCATCTCTTAGATAATCTTTATTCAGTGTTGAGTTCTGCTCTGGTGTTTAAAATCAATCAGCATATACACACAAAACCAAAGAAACACATCTGTGAGGCATAAATAAGGTTAATACTGGGTCCCTGATAAAGAGTAATCTTATCAAATCATGGCCTATATTTTTCTGGATGTCCTTGATTAATATCCAGCTTTATACAACATAAGTCATTACAGTATCATGTTGTCCTTGAGTAACAGTATGTTCACGTACAAGTGCTACCAATAAGCAAAGTCAAACCAGCCTGGGGATGTTTCCAAAATGAGTAATTAGTCCTCTCTTCATGTCACAATTTGTTATCCCTTCATGCATTACTCTGCAGCCCAGTACCTGAGCACTCTAGTGCGGAACCTGAATATGTGTCCTTCAATCCCCAAATGCATTAGTAAGGCTATTTCTAAAATTGCATCATGAATCAGAGCAGTGTGAAAACACACACTATTTTTTATAGCTTTTATCCTCCATCTTGGAAAAAAAATTCTTTGCTTCCAATCCAGCTCACATTGCAACCACTGCAAACAGCTTTGCCAGCAAAACTGGGAGGACAGCACACATCATCCGTGGTAAACCTACCAGGAGAGGCTGAGAGGCAGTAATACTTCAACCAGTATTGCTGTAATAATTTTCAGTATCAAACCAAAGTGACTGTCAAGAAAAACCACATTTGATTTTTGTAAAAGCAGGAGAGTTCTACAGAAAGCTTATGGTTGAAATCGTGTCCAGCCTGAATAATCTCTATATAACAAGGGTCCTTGTTCCATATGCAGGGAAGCTACACTAACTGCAATCAGTTCCAGGAACAGACTAACCAGACTGTAATCTTTTCCCTAATTTCCATCTCTGTTCTTCTCAAGCACATAGCCAACAGTGCCACGCAAACATAAGGTCCTTGGACCTTGGGCTGAGCTCCCATGGGCACCAGTGGAAAACCTCTAACGCAGAAGCTCTCAGCATGTTCTTCTGAGTTGTGAAGGAGCACATTTGAAAGGCAGGAATGTCAATATGAGTGTAGAATGAGCAAAAATGTTACTTTGAGGATTTTATGTTAAGACAAGGCACCTCTTCGACGTGCGATGTCTCTGACTATTTATAAGACTCATTCTGGGAAGTGAGTTCACAACTCCTGAAGGGTTACTTCAAAACATGGGACACAGTGCACTCAGCAACTTAGCGCTTTGACATACAAGAAACATATGTTCTGAGTGTATCCAGTAACAGGAGGGCAGAGCCTGTTTATCATGCCAAATTCTGAATTCTCTTTGATTTCAGTCTGACTATAGGCACAAGCAAGGAAAGTATCTCCTTGGACAGGAACATTAACTGGCAGCAATGAGGAAGAGTAGATGAAAAAAACCAAAAGCTTACAAGCAGAATTAAAGGTCACAGGAATGGAAGAAGGCTCACACTCAAAGGCATGACAGTGGATGTAACCATAATGCATCCTTTATGGAGAAAAGAAATAACTCAAGCAAGTGACTTCTTTTTGCCTTATGGTGCATTTTTTGCATCCTTTCCACCATAGACAGTCAGCATATTAGGAATTAATTTTGGCAACAGCCAGCTCCTATTCTACCATCACAACTCATAAAGTATGGAGAAGCCTGTTTCATGCAACACAAGACACCCCTCTGCCAAGTTACTCGAAACATTCTAATTTACAACCTCCTCTAGTAATAGCAAACTGGTGGCTGAAGGGGATCAGGGTCTGCATCACATCAGGGAAGCACAGTTAACCTGCTTGCTAATTGTAAAGAAGATTGTGTCATGCTAACATTTATTAGAAATAGATGCCATTTAAAAAAAAAGCCTGGCAATTTTCCAGAGGCCCTTTTAGTTCATCTTTCAGTGCACTGAGTGGTTTAACAGCTACGTGAGCTAAGTTACGCAGCTCATTGACAACTAGGCAAAGTAACTTCTCTCTTCCTGTCTGGATAAAGAGTCAAACAATTTTGGGAAGTCTGTAAATGGTCAGTGAAACATGCATTATATCTGAGTTCAGATGTTCAGCTTTAAGCTTTTATTAAAGAAGGACCAGAATTCTTAGTCTGCTAAAGAGAGACACCAGTATGCTGTTGGTTTCATTTTAATTGCCACCACATGATTATTAAATTTAAAGGATTATATGCAGTAAACAGATTGGTAATAGTTTCTTCTCCCTTATGTCAGGTGGTATTGTGATCAACTCTCTTGACATCTAAAAGAAGTCTGTCCTTTTTTTTATTTAGTCCCAGACCACTAATGAAATCTGAAAGGAAAAAGTGTGAAAATCCACTGTTGGAAAATCAATATCAAAGCTCTTAAAGTTTTAGTGGTATTGGTCTACAGCCTGTAGTTTGAAGTTTCTCATCACTTGAGTCTAAGAAGTGTACTTCTCTAATCAGGCAAGTTCCCTTTTTACTCTACATTCATCAAAGGTAGTAAAAACTGGCCGTACCTGATTTTTAAGTATAGATGATTGAAAAGAGCTAGAAATAAAAACCAAGTTTCAGTATTTGTTCATTTTCATCACAGTATTGTCTGTTTTGGCAGCCAGTAAACACTGAAGTTTAATACAGACAAATTCAGTGTATGTTAAATTTATATAGGCATATGTGGTATATTTGGTGTACGGGACCGTGTTTCGACATTGCCTGGCTTTGACAGCTTGTTGTGTGGTAAAGACCTGGTTGTTTTCCTCAAAGCTTAATGAGCTACAGTATGCCTCCAGCCATGGAAATCTCTGGCTGACATAATGGGACTCCATTATCCACTGAAATTCCACCAAAATTCTCCAGCTGCCAATTCCCCTGTCTACCTTAAATCTCTGGCGGCACCTGAATCACAACTTTCTCAGGACACTTGCAAGGTGCCTGCTCTGGGAATCACTGTGCTGACCCAGCAACTCAAGGGCAGCTGACCAATCAGCACCCTAGTAGAGTGTCATAGAAAAGGACCATTGTCCAGTGTGTGTGTGTTTCTGAGCATGTGTGTGCACGCGCACCCATCACAGAAGAAATTATGACTATGGATCATCAGAATGCCACTGGATCCATGGTGGTGCATCTCAAATATTGCTTACTTACTATCCCCTTTCTGTTTCTAACTACTTACCCCTTTCCTGTGTCTAGCTCTCCTATCACCCTTCCCTCCACCACCTTGTGTGACCTACAATAAAATCCCACTAACAGCATTTGACCTCGTTTATTTCTTAATTCACACTGGGAGAATAGATCAAACCCTCCTGTCTCATCAGACCAGGACACTTGGGTAGAATTTAAGATTCTTTTTCTAATAATAAATTATTGCTTGTCCAAAAAAGCACAATTCAGGCAAGAACAATGAATTCCCATCAGAATTCTGCTAAGGAAACATTATATTCATTATTATCACCAATACCAGCAGCAGGATTTTTACCTTCATGACAAATCAGATTGGGAAAGCTATACAAATTAAGAGCTTGCCAGTGATAAAACTGTTGTAGCTATGCTCACTTCTACCAAATGTGGCTCTTCTCTTTTTACGTAAAGACATAGGAAATGCATGTGAAATTCAACCTCCCAAAATATAGGCAGAACTCCTTAGAGGTCTGTTATCCTATATATGACTATTAAACTAAATATGAGTAACACTTTAAACACAACACACAAGCCATATGTTTAGGAGCCTAAGGATATTGACAAGTCCATTACAGGACTGAGATGATTTTAATGAAATGTACTAAATTTTTACAATTTCAGATAGTACTAGAGCAAATCATTGTAAGTTTATGTGCTGAAAAGAATACACAAACTGTGGGATATGTCCAAAGAAAGTACTTCACTGTGCTAAGTGAAGTAAAAAAAGAAAGAAGAAAAAGAAGAAACACCACCAATAAAATAAATTTATGGAAGTTAGACACATGATTGTTCTGGCGACACACAGAGCAGGAGACCAGGGAGGCATTCTTGTCACAAGAATGCTAAACAGTCACAAGTGTATTCCCTCTGTGACAGCTGGTAGGGACATTCATTAGGTTTTGTTAAGACCCATCATAAAGGATAGTTACTTAAATCAAATACTGGTACCCTTGAGTACACATTAATAGGTAACTTGATGTGCAGGACCTGCAAACTGCTGAATATCAGAAAAGGACAGAGTGAGTCGCACTGAGAGCAAAGTTGTGTCCAGCCAATCTATTAGCATTCTTGAGGCAGAAGAAGCTGGACATAATAATTTTCCTCTATCAAGTTATTTTCCTTCTCCTTGACTACAGAAATTATCACTCTTGTCCTTCCCAGAACTTAATTTTTCTCCAACTCTGTCTTTACAGCAATTCATTCTCAGTACAGATACAGTAAATATGTTTTGAGCTCTCTCTTATTGCTTAACTCCATTTTCCATTATAGAAGCAATTATGGTATCAGAAGGCACCTGAGAGAACTCCTAGTAAAGTCAATAGTTCATAATTGATTGTAAAAGGAGCTGGGACCAGATGAGAGCTTGCAGTCTTAGATATTGTGTACTGACCATTTTGTCCACTTCTGTTTTTACGGTTTATTTATATGCACTGTCTGTTTATACTGGATCAGCATTTCTCCCTCCCACCCCTCACCTCCGACCCTCCCACCCCACCTCCATATGCCTGTAGTACAATCATTAAATCTGTATCTTGGATCAAAGATGGAGCTGAGACTTACAGACACCTGTAGCTAGTTCAAATGCAGGTAGCAATAGATCCAGGAACCTGACTGATGAAAGCCATTGGTTCATTTTCAGGTTTTCACACAGCCAGCAATTCATTAGCGTTGGCACAAGGGAAGGGGCAGTTTCTCAGCGGTAGCTGTGATAAATGGAGGAGGCATGTACTGGCCATTAGGTAATCCAACTGCAGAGCCAGAAGCTATGCAGCCTCAGTGAAACAGTCACGTCTAGCTCACAAAACTTTGGATATTCAGTAAATTGTCCTGAGTCAGCCAACTGCAGGGCAAGCTCTACACACACCTTTAGCAAGAAAAAAGTTGCCAAATGGGGACTAATATCTTGAGCAGCATGCTCTACATAATGATGTCTGTCATGTCTGGTGTCACCGTCACTAGATGGACCAAAGAACTTCCCTTTTCAATTAGCCACACAGAACCACTTATAAATAAAGTGGGTACAGTGAGGTACCAAGCAGAGTTCCCTTCACTTGTACCACAACACCATCCTACAGTCATGCATGTCAGCCAAGTCACTGCCACTAGTGAATTCCAGTAATAGGTATTTTCACAAATAATAAAAAAAATGTTTCATGTCCAGGTTCTAGGTTAAGTGTTCCTACCTCCAGTTCTGTTGCAATATGCCATGCAGCAATCAACAGTGTAAAAATAAAGAGAAATGGCTAGGAGGAAAATTTTCATTGTAAAAGATCTAGGATGTTTTCATCTGAAGATGCAAGCTATGGAGTCAAGGACTCCCAATAATAACATCTCCCCGCCCCCTCCCCATTTCTTGCATATATTAAAACTATCTATTAATATAAATTAAAATAGGACTGTAGGTTACGTTCCATAAATTAGTTCCATGACACCCTTTTGTCATTATCTGTTTCAAACACACAGTTTGAAAACAAGCTGGCACATTTGATAATTCAATAGTGTCAAAATAATGCAATAAGGTTCAAAAGCCTGGAACCTGTTTACAAAGGATTAAGAGAGATCTAATTATGACAGCTTTGTGCTATCAATCAATTTGCCACGATGCAGCATCATCTGTCTTAAGTTGCATTGCCTGGGAATAAGGTTCACTGCTTTGTGTGCTACTGACATAGGTTCTAAACAATGTAGGTGGTGAAAATTGCCATATGGTCAATATTAAATGAAAGTTGCTCTGCTATAAATCAAAGAGTGGTGCTGGCTGTCATCACTGGAAATACACAACCACTTTACAAAAGGGTCAAAGGCCAATACTTGTTTTGGTTTTGCATTGGGCTAAAGCTCAAAAATTAATTTCTTAACCCTCACACAAAAAATATACTAAATTGTACACTGGTCGATTAAACATTGTATCTATCTCCTTATTCAACCTATCTCTACAGTTCTGTATGTCAGCTCTAACTAAATCTCATTTCTCTGAAATATGCCACTAGGACAGTCATTCAAAGTAATTCTGTAAGGAAGATTTCATAATGGCATGTAAAGAAAGGAAGTATTTTATTACATGAAAAATTTCAACCTCAAGGCAATATAAGCAATAAGAAAAGCCTAAATTTCCAAATATTTCACCATAGGAACATTAAATCTTATCAAAAAGAAATTATTTTAGAATGTAAAAATTGCATGTGTATAATAAATTTAGAACCCTGCATAATATATTGTAGAGTGTTCCTCCTCTCTGTGGCATAAATGTTGCTTTGCATTGCCATCAATAAAATTATTTCCTCATTCTGCAAATTTACAGGATCTCTCAGCATATGAATAACTGTTCCTTCCCTCACAAAAGAGAAAATGGGTACCTTTGTGTACAGAATGTACAAATCAAAGAGCAGATTTGAAAGCTCGGTAGGTCAAAACTGGATTACAGTAAATATTGTCTGTAAGTCATGTTGTGGGACTTGGGGGAAGCACTTTCTGGAGTGTTTCAGCACATCAGCCTCAAATAGATGGTTTTCAGAAAGTATTTTTAAATGCCTTCTCACAGTTATATCCAGAGCTAGAAAGCTGCTTGGCAGCAGCACAAGGAGCACTAAATGGTATCATTTTAAGGACAAGAACAGCACCCTTCACTTGTGAATTTGAGCTTGTTCTCAAACCTGAGACAGGACCATGCATCTTAGGACAGTAGCAGAACACCCTCCTGGGACACCAGTGTTCAATAACCCTAGAAGATTCAAAGTACAGTCATTAGGGCAAGGGAACTATGAGAGGACAGAGAATTTGGTGTGCATCAAAGCATGTCAACAAGGAGCTGTTTCCCAAACTGATCTAGCAAACTGCTTACTCATGGGCTTCTGATCATAGTGATGAAGTAGCTTAGCCGTAGAGCCCTTTGGAAATGAATGACCAAGCACTTGAGAAAGTCTGGATGTTCATTGCTGTCGTGGTTTAACCCGAGCTAGCAACCAAGAACCATGCAGCCGCTCACACACTCCCCCACCAATGGGATGGGGGAGAGAATCAGAAGGGTAAAAGCAAGCAAAGCTCATGGGTTGAGATAAAGACAGTTTAATAGAGAAAGCAAAACCTGCACACACAAGCAAAGCAAAACAAGGAATTAATTGACTACTTCCCACAGACAGGAGGTGTTTAGCCATCTCCAGGAGAGCAGGGCCCATCACGCGTAACAGTTCTTTGGGAAGACAAGCGCAATCCCTCCAGATGACTCCCCCTTCCTCCTTCTTCCTCCCACCTTGTATACTGAGCATGATGTCATATGGTATGGAATATCCCTTTGGTCAGTTTGGGTCACCTGTCCCAGCTGTGTCTCCTCCCAATCTCCCATGTACCCCCAACTTCCTTGCCAACGTGGCAGTACAGAACATAGTAAAGACCTTGACTCTGTGTAAGCTCTGCTCAGCAATGACAAAAATATTTCTGCATTATCAACCCTGTGTTCAGCACAAAACCCAAACATAGCCCCACACTAGCCACTGTGAAGAAAGTTAACTCTACTTCAGCCCAAACCAGCACAATTGTGAGCTATGTGATCGCCCATCATAGTACAGAGATGCCCACCCAGTTCCACTTGCTCAAAAAGACAGCAATAGAGAGATGTGCAGAAATATCCATATACACACACAGCACATACAACAACACAGAAACACAGCTACTATTCTGTGTGGCTAAATGCCATGCCACTTATCCAACTTAAAACAAAGAAAGGATACAAACAAGGAAATCCCATGAAATACATCTTATCATGTAGCTTGTGATTTCCTAGTGAGAAATATGAACTAATACAAACTAAATTATAAGCCAAAACTACTACATTTTAATTGAAGAATAGAGAACAGCCTCTAAAAATTCACATGAGCCTGTGAGAAGGATAAATGCTAGTTTTCTATGAAGTTAGTAAGTTTGACAAATTTAACTATAATCAAACTTCTTCAATAGTGAAAAAGCACGAAGACCATAAAGCAGAACTCTACAGTATTCGTATGACATCATAGGGTATGAAATCAAAATGTAGACCAATTGGTGGCACACTAAATGCTGTGAGAGATATTTTTTATTGGCAGATCTTTTGAATGTGTTTCATATAGAATAATTCAGCTTTCACAGAAAACACAACATCAACAATGTATTAAAATTCAAAGATGCTACAGAGTCTAACATGCTAAAAGATGAAGTTTGTTATTTATGCAGCTCATTCCTTCCATGCTAAGATATAGACATAGATAGATAAATAGACAGACAGACAGGTTGAGATAAAATTTGCAGTTACAAGCATAAGGTGAGCGCTACCAAGTAGACAGAATTTTCCTAAAACCCCCCACATTTCCACAATGCTTTTGATAAAATTGAAGCAATAAAACACCAAAATAAAATTGAGTAAATTCATAAATTCATAAATTCAATTCATAAATTCATAAATTTATCATATTGTGTCAGAAAACAAATTTGAAAAGGTCAAGCCATTTATATTTATATATCCATTTGTTCATAAAACCCCCACAATTTTATTCTTAAAATCCCCAAATATTTTCATGGAAATTAGCTTTCTCTGACACAAAAGCAAAGCTGAGTTTTGCTTCACCAGCATTTATTAAAAAAAATGTGATCCAAACCATGCCATTATACGCACATTAATCACATGGTTGCATTCCAGTATCTACACTTCAGGACTTATTTAATGGCATTGTTTGACTTACCCTTTCTGTTCAAAAGACAAGTGACTCCATGTTTAGCACTAAGATATTGACTCTCCAGGTCAGGAAAGGCATGGAAGAACAACTATTAGGACTCTACTATGTCAATTTGGTTGACCTGTGACAAGATCAGTTGCTTACCTGTGGTGAGTACGGTAACCAGTCCAGCTTGAACTACAACCTGATCTCACAGTGCCATGTCAGTACTGTGTGATAAAGAAAATTATTTCAATGTCTGCTGGGTTTGATTTGTACTTTTAAAAAAAAAATCTTCAGTATGAACAAATAGGGAAAATAACATATTATTCTTATTTGCACTGAATTAGTGGTATGATAGTTCAAATCTTAAAAATAATGAAATACCTTAAGCATTCTTAGAACTGTCCGTTATAGCTGCATTTATACCAAAAAGTAAAATTGGAAAGCTGGATCTCAGCTTTCTCTTTAAAAGAAATATCATGGATTGGATGGGGAGATGATATTTTTAAAATGTCCACTAATAAAACTAGATGACTTCCAAGCTCATAAAGCAAGGACTTCAAGAACTAGAACTGTGTACAGTACAAAATCTCCTGGAAACACCAGCAAAGGATGCAAATGATCCTTCAGGGTGCCAAGAAGATGCAGCTGTTGGGAGGTTGCTCTCTGCTAGGACAACTTTGCCGACCAAAGAATAGAGCAACCAAGGTCAAAGAGAGACCAGGGCAATATGGATGTGGTGCCTTTCACAGTTCAGGAAGGAGTTAGCTTTTTGAACACAGAATTTACTTATGCTATGAAGGACAGATGACCATTCCAATGAATGTAGCACATGTCACAGAAGTGTATGCCATATACACAAAGGTTTAATAATAATATTTCGTCTGTATTGCGAAGTACAGGATCAAACTTTATCTCAGTGTCTCTGTTATAATATACCAATGCATAGCATTTTATAACTAGACTAAGCATAGAGCTGAAAAGTATCGTGGGCCAGATAAGGAGTTTAGACAAAAGCATGATACCACATGACCATCACAGGTCAAAGTCAAGCAAAAATCATGTCAGTATCCCACATTATCTGCAGATCTTATTCCTAATGGTTCATTGTACCACTCTGAAGAGATAAGGATGCCTTTGCACAACACTTGTCAAGGTTTTCAGATTTCTGAATCACTAGTGAAGACAGAAGTAACATAAAAAGTATCATGAAGGGTTGTTGAAGACTATCTCATGTACTTGAATGTGGTTCCAGTGGAACAGAGCAGAGAAGGAGATATTTTTTTACCTCAAGCTAGATAAATAAAACATTCTGACCAAAGATACTTAATCTGGATACAAGAATAAACATTTCTACATTCCTGAATTCTCTTATTTAGAAAAAGCAAATGTTGTACTCCATAGATTTTAAAAGTATGAGTCAACCACCTTCCGAAAGCTGAAAGCATGTCTGAAAGCTGAAAATCAGTGTTCCACCATTTGAACATAGTATAATCCTCTACAAATACTTTGTGTGCCAAAGAAGTGATATAAGATAATATTTAATTTGCCACGCTGTGAATTAATTGCTTTAAAGAGAGATAGTGAGTGTACATCTCTTTCAGGCATTTTGGCTGTTTTTATATTGAGAACTTTACCTCTGTCTTTTAAAGAGCTTACTGTCTTTGCATAGAGCAGACAGAGAATTATGGATGAGGTTGAGGTCTCTCCCAGAAGGCCTATGCATCACAGTACTCCAGGCAAGCCCATCAGATGTTTTCAACACATACTCATAGGAAAATATTTTAAATTCTGCAAGATCTCTGGCCAGATGAAAAGTCAATAACAGATAATGTGTTCTGGACACAGAAATGTAACATCACCTGGGGGGATAGGAAGTATAAATTGCTTTGGAATCTCAGCTAAAGGGCCCCAGACTTTATTAAACCTGGAGTTGTGAGTGTGTAGGTGTTGGATTACACACATCAATAGGAAGAGAATGATTTCTGGAGGCACTTAGGAGAGATTTTGAATTATGGTACTTAGCAGGCCCCAGGGAGCATTTTGGCAAGTTTTTGAAATGCACTCATGAATTCCTCATGCACTTTTCGGAGACAACTACAATGACTGAAGCATGGAGGCTCTAGTGACTCTTTGCTGTTTCTTCACATGGGATTTTAGGGCAAAAACAGGGCTTCTCAGAGCAGCAACATGTCCACCCCATAGAGCATAAGCCCTTGCTGTCTGTGGCTGACACATCTCTCAGGCTGTAGCAATGCTTCTTCAGCAGTGTCATAGAATCATAGAATCATCGAGGTTGGCAGAGACATCCAAGATCATCAAGTCCAACTGTTAACCTGTCACTCAGCTGTAACCTCTGAACCGTATCTTCCAGCGCCAGATCCAGACGCCTCTTAAACACTTCCAGAGGCAGTGACTCCACCACCCAGTGACCTCATCACTCCCTGCAACTGCCTGAAATGGGGTTCTAGAGAGGTGGGGGATAGTCTCTTCTGCCATGACTGCAATGAGAGGACTAGAGGGAACAGTCATAAGATGAGACAGGGGAGAGTAGGAAAAAAATTTCAGTGTTAGAGTGGTCATGCACTGGAATAGATTGCCCAGGGAGGTGGTGGAGTCACCATCCCTGGAAGTATATAAGAGGCATCTGGATCTGATGCGGGAGGATATGGTTTACAGTTTAGTGGTTACAGCAGAGTGGCAGGCTAAGGGCAGACTGGATGATCTTAGAGTTCTCCTCCAACCTTGATAATTCTATTATTTCTGGGAGAGAAGGTCCCTGGTGAGCATCAGTGGCTCAGCATTCAATTAAGTCACAACAGGAACTATTTATGCTCACTCTCCTGTGGTGTCTCTTGAGAGCTGTGTTGTAACTGGTTTTAGTGGGCAAAAAGAAGGCTTCTTCTGTCTTTCTTGCAATTCAGAACAATATTCCATCATTAAACTCTCAAAAGAAGGTCCAGGGATCTGCAGAAGACATTGGTTCAGTGGTTCTACTGAATTGTTTCAGAACCAAAAACATTCTACAGGATTGGCTGATAATAATTAAAGAAAAACAATGTGAAGCTCAAATATATCAGAGATACTCTTCATACAATAAAGATGCACTGGTTGGAGAGTACATCAAATTCTACAGTAGAACTTCTGGAATGACAGCTGGCATAATATAAGTCATTAAAGCTATCTTCCAGCAACAGATCTGTATAGAGCTTCACAGATTAAATTCCAGTTCTCAATAAAGTGAAATTTCTACTTTTGCACTGTGTTTGTGTGGGTGAAAACACCACTAGACTGCTTTGCTGATTGAACTGCACTGAAGGTTCAGTGTTGTCACAGACAGTGACAACAGCTTTGTCACTTTAAGCTGCACCTTGGCAGGTGTATAGCTGGCGTAGAGGAAATTTCTATGGACAGTATGTATTAAATTTGTTGCATGTCATGGGCACATGAGCCATAGAAAAGAGTATCTGACTATGTTCTCCAAAGGAGAGGGGAGAAGTGCATTATCAAACTAGATTCTATTTGCTTATGCTTTAGTTTTATGTAACATGTCAAGAAACAAAACAGCAACCAAAGTCATAAGGAACAGTTGTGTTAGAAATCTAAGTTCTAAAGATGTGTCTTGTTTTAACCAGCAGCTTGATAATTAAAAGTAATTAAAACAAATTTGGCTATTACTTCAGCAATATGCCAGTAAGTAAGATAATGCTGTCAAGACAATGGTCTGTTTAAATGCTTTTGGATTAACCCCAAACTTTTGGACTTTTAGCTAAAAGTATAAAGCACAAAAATATGTTCAAATATAACTGTGTTGCTGTCTAATCCAAACAAAGTAGAAACCAGGCCCAAGAGTGAATGGGCACAAACTTCTCTAAGCATAGTAAGAACTACTTGCCTCTGAACATGTATTTTTGCATATCTTTTTACCTTGTGAAGCTGCCTGGAGCTAGTCATGCAAAGCTACTAAAAGCATAGTGACTTTCTGGTTAGTGTACTTGCTGCAGAGGAGTCCAGGATGCTATAATATAACCCAGGGGAGCTTTACTCTCTTTTACATGAATAGTTCATTGGATTAAATGTGAAGCATGTCCACATATACCCAGAGTAATGAAACAATAGTGTCACATTCATGCACATGAGGTGGCTTTCATGAAGTTCATATATCTTTATGAGATTAGTTGTTGCAATACAGAATTTCCCCTGCATTTAGCTGGTTACCTCTGAAAGTGAAACACAGACATACCTGAAGCAATACTCCAGGAAGCAGGAAAAGAGTTTCCCTCCCTCTTTTGTAATTACTGACTCAGAAGAAACAGACCTGAACTGTGAATAAAGCCATATTTCTAGGAAGCATCTTCCCACAGGCCCAGAAGTTTTTGTTAATGCACCATACAGCTGGTTGTTATGTGTTTCAAAATTATTGCTAAACTTTTCAACATAAGGATTTGCTCAGAGAAATCTTTCACTGGATAATATTCCAAATGATTTTTTTACATTTTAATAGCTTTATGCAAGTAAAGACTTCTTCCCAATTTTTCCCCTCAGTCACACCTACAAATCCTGGAGCTAGACACTGGGGTAGCAAGAAGTCACTCTTTAAAATCTGCCAAATGCTGAAGTTACTTGATATGAGCAGTACAGAAAGAAACCTATTAATGTTACTGTGTTATTGAAAGGAATATAGACACAGTAAGGTTGTTTTTAAGATTATCCAGATAAAGTATTAAGGGTGTGAAGGTCTTAAAAGGAAGCAGCAGAAACTCATATGGCAATAACCCCTTTTTATTATAAATTGGCCTTTGAAAGAAAAACAGCTGCTTATCAGACAAGCTACATGCACTTTTATATACTGAGATACGTTGGTATTTTTTCGTTAACAAGTACTACTTAGAATAATGTATCCCTACATTATTGCCTTCATAAAGGCTTCAAAAATATTAAGATGTAAACATATGGCTAGGAAAAATGTATCTGTTTCTCATGACTCTTTTTCCCTCAAAATGTAGTAATTGAATAGCATCAGTGATGACACATAAAGCATCTTTCTGAAAAGCACTAATCTGCTCTGTTCCATGCAACTAGACAGCAGCACACTTCTCTGCAGCTCTACACTGAGCTTTTTGTGATGACTTTGAAGTGCCTGATGCAGTCAGAAACAAAACAAAAAGCTCCACCTTGGCATTCTTGCCAAACTAACTAGAGCAACATCAACAAGAACATCCACAGCTGACTCTCAATTCAATTAGGCATCACAGAGGCAGAGTTTATTCCATAAGCAATTGACAAATGGAAACTAATTCCTGAAGCCAAAAAGGTCAAAGAGAAAATGAGTAAGGCTTCCTGCAGCTCAGAGGTGAAAACAAGTTTATCACACATGCCTTCTGCATGGCCTTCCCAGCTGCTGTTCATGCTCCCTGCCCCCCTGATCTCAGCTGCTTGTGGCCTATGAAGCACATCTCAGCTCCTCCTTGGAGTTCTCCTGACTTGTTATGCTTCATTGCCAACTCATTTGCAATCAGGGTACAAGGTGGCTGCTCCTCCTTTACAATGCCAGCACTGGTTGCTGGGCTGAGTGCTAGTAGCAGCCAAGATTGTTTGCCATACACTTTGGAGGGAGTAGTGTCAATCACAAGTGTTAAAAAACCATGAGATCGTGCCAAACTTATGAGAACTAAAAAAAAAGAATCACATGGGATTTTCTGTATGATTTAATGTGAAAATAAAGCCATCTTTTCCACAGTTTTATCCTCTACCTTCAGCTTAGAAAGTGTCCCAGAAAAATACCATTGTTCTGGCCAATCCCAAGAACAGCCAGATCTCAGGAGCCCAAAGCTCTTATAACTGGAACCAGACAAGCCATCCTATCACACTTCGAGATACTTGCATACAATTAGCACTTGCTAAATTTCTAATCCCTCTAAGGAATGTTCATTGTACGGGCTATATTCGTAACTGAAAAGCTTTTTTTTCCCCCTCTAAATACCATAAGCAGGATTGATTTTCTGCCAGTCTTCCAGTTCTTCATGTGTAATCAAAGTATAAAACCATATATATCCCTGACCAAGTGTCTCTGTACTACCAAGCCAAAACTATCTTCAAGTTCTTAGACATGCAAGAACTTCTAGAATTAAAATTCTGCCAAATTCCAATTTCTTTCTCAACTTGTTGTGAGCAATCTTGATTCTCCTGAAATAAATGAGATTTTTCCCAGGGATTAAATATGGTCATAATTTCACCCAGTAATGACATGAAGCAGAAAGAATGGAGCTTAACAGATGTCCAGCAAACCTACTTTACATTTTTCAGTAGTGTCAAGGTAAAATATGAAATGCAGGCCACTAAGGAAAAATAAAACCCATGACAAGGAGATACTAGTTTCACAAGAATGCTTTTCTGAGCACAAATGACTATATATAGCAAAGAAATGATAATATGCCCTCCTGTATGCAAATGAGTGTTCAAGTATATTGCAAATGCACTCATCATAACAGATTTTCTTTAGTGATGACAAATTAATGAAACCCCTTCCTGAAATGAACTCCAAGGGACTAACCCTGTGGGCTTTCAGTATGCTAAACATTTTACATATAGGAACTCTACACAATGATGACACATATAGCAAGTACATGTTCATCACACTGTTACCTTCCTTTTTTTTTGATCATGACTAACACAGACCATACACTTTTGGTGTATTTAGCACTGTATGTTTGTGAGACAGCAGAAGAAAGTTCACACTATGAAACACGACAGACAATTCATTTTTATTTGTTAAACAAATAGATGCTTTGTTATACTGTATTTTTTAATAGTTGCAAGCAATTTCATTATATCATTCTGTCTAAGATACAGGAACCAAGCATACATAATTGAAGACAAAGGAAATCAAGAACATACTTGACAGAATTAACAAGTAAATGAAATCAGTAAATGCAACTGCCACATCCCTCCATTTGATGTCTGTGCAAAAGCATCTTCTAAAGTTCCAAGCACAACAGCACACACCAGTTAGCATATTTTAAACAGCAAATTTGTTTCAGTAATCCATATGGGTAACTAATGCCTTATCATAATATACAAAATTCCTTTAGGTGCTTTATTTCTGCATGCATGTGCCATTCCCTATTGTTATGCTTCCTTTTTTAAACAGAGTCTTTATTTGTGTTAAAGATCAAAGTAAATAAACTCAATACAAAGCTGTGCAGCACAGGCAGCACCTGTTTCTGCTACCCACACACACTCATTCACTCACTTTCTGACCTCTCTCTGCAGGTGACTACGAGTGAACAGCTACTTCTCTGTGAGACCTGAATGGGACATACACATTGGCAGATGCAGGCGAATACTTTAATGTTTATTAATCTAAAAAAGAGTAAAGATTACAAAAATATATGGAGTAGGAATCCTTAGACAAGTTAAAATACATAAAATCTTTAGGCAAAGTTTATTTTGGTCAGGCAGACTCTCTGCAGGTGACTACGAGTGAACAGCTACTTCTCTGTGAGACCTGAATGGGACATACACATTGGCAGATGCAGGCGAATACTTTAATGTTTATTAATCTAAAAAAGAGTAAAGATTACAAAAATATATGGAGTAGGAATCCTTAGACAAGTTAAAATACATAAAATCTTTAGGCAAAGTTTATTTTGGTCAGGCAGAGTTTAGTTTATCAAATGTCAATCCAAAATAACAGGGGTATAAACTAAACAAAACATTTTAGAGAAACTTTATACTAAAAGGTGACAGTTACCCTTCTTTCCTAAGGCCACTGTACCACAGTAAATACTCTGATTCAGTGCATTACAGCATCCACATATCAGAGCAGATCCACTCACATACTGCTGGCACTAGAAAAATAAGTTTATCTCAAATTATTATGTATAAACTAAAGCAAATTCTCAGGTGCAGTTTTGATCATCATATTTTTGTTTTAATTAAATTGTTCTTCAACAATTCCACTGATTTCACAAACCTGTGAAATCAAACAGAAAAACACAGAAATTAGGGCTAAAATGTAATGTACACAAAAATACAGTAAAAGGGAAAATTAATCCTTTATTGCTTGTGTTTGCATTTTGGAAAAGTTTTGTACTATGTTGAATTCACAGTTAAATAAACGTGGATCAGTATATTGATCAGACTAGATTCTTTTTATTTCTAAAATATTCAGAAGCAAACAACAGCTTCTTTAGTTA
Organism: Acanthisitta chloris; assembly: GCF_000695815.1. Classification (NCBI taxonomy): domain Eukaryota; kingdom Metazoa; phylum Chordata; class Aves; order Passeriformes; family Acanthisittidae; genus Acanthisitta; species Acanthisitta chloris. The sequence continues at coordinate 113,118 of NW_008686385.1, forward strand.
TATTATTTGTTCCAATTATTCAGTGTTTTGGAGGTTTTTTTCTGCTGCTTCTTTTTCAATAGTGGTAACAGATTGCAAAAAATAACCAGTGCTTCAAAAAGCACTGAACATAATGCAAAACTGTGATGAACCAGATAAGCTGAGATAGCTTCCCCAAAACAAAATGGAAATTTAGCTTTTACAAATATTTACATATGCATATCAAAATGGATTTTTTTCAAATGTTGCTGACTGTAACACAACCTGCCTCCTCCAGTATTTGTGAAGATGTAATGCTGTAACTGGCCCTATTACATAGATCCAGTTAGAGAATCAGGGTTATAAGCCAGAAATAAACACCACAACCACAATTACATAGCTGAATGCATAAAGGTCTGTATGTTACCTTAGAAACCTTCACCTTGCCATTTTTAAACACTGAAGAAAATCAGGCACAGCAGCTTCACATTTATTCCCTCCTTTTGAACATATAAATATGCAAGCCCTCTTTGGGAGACTGAAGAAAATTGGCAGGAATGAACTATTCCTGTTATCTCCAGATCAATAATTAAATACAATTGTCAGGTGATAAGCCTGGACTTTATATGTGACACTGTACTGATGTTCAATAGAGCAAGGTACAGACCATGAAAACTGCCACAACAACAACAACCACCAAAAAACAAACAAACAAACAATGAAAAACAACAACAACAACAATAACCACTCCCCTCAAAAAAAAACCCACAAGAAATAAAGCCTAGGAAAGCTTAGCAACAGTTCTTATCCTTTATTAACTTTGCATGTATTTTTGTGATAATTTATACCTAATGTTTAACAACTGTTTTCCTTGGAGGTGCTTCATTTAGCAGATATTCAAGCACTGTCACGGTTTGATCTTTAAGTAACAAACGTGTCTTATGGAGGGAGGAAAAGAAAAACAAATATATGTAAGCCTGTTTCATTTGTAGATTCTTCTTGTGTTACCCACAGAAACTCCAGGGACTGGTCTTCTTAACTGTAGAAGGATATGGGATGCCAGCCAGAAAATACCTTTCACCCTACCTCATATCCATTATGGAGTCCTTGACTGACGAGAAATTATATTAGCAAGATCAAATTGACTTTCAGCTGTCATGAGATAGAAAAACTCAAAGGTGGAGATGCAAGACTTGAAGGGCAGTCTGAAGAGGAGATGGGATTCAGTGTACCCATCTCAGTCCCCCATTAAGACAGATCTCTAGCTGTCCTCTAGCTTTTCTCTCCTTACTTCAGAGAACAAATAGCTTGGACTAGACTCAGTCTTATACAGCTGAAGGTAGGTGAGACGAGTTGTACCTTGATATGTTGATTTCTTCAATGTAAAAATAAATTACAATAATTTAAAAGTAGTAAATACAAGCAGAAAGGCACCACTGACTGACTTGGGGAAGACAACTGAAAAACTACAACCATTTTAAATTCAGTGAAATCGCATCAGAAAGAAATACAGACAGGTATTAGAACTGGGGACCACACTCATGCCACATTTTAGGAACATTAACTGTTGATTTTTCATAGCTTTCCTATCAGTTATCACATTCTATCATTCCACTTAAGAGATTAGGGAAATAAGACACAGAGAAAATAAGCTTTGCACAGGTCCTGCTGTAACACTCACACTGGCCCTATGCACTGCCACACAAGATTTACCCAAAATGAACAGAAATCACATATCAAGAATCAACCCTCCTCTCTTGTCCCTCTCCTCCAGTGTCCAAATTCATGGATATTTCTCTCTGACAGGGTCAAGGACAGCCAGTGTAATTATGTCACAAAATCTTAACTTTTACTATTACAGAACTTTTCCTACTTGAATCTGAAAACCTTCCTCTTCATGAAATGAAGAATTTTTACAGTTTTGACTTAGAAGAAATCTTGGTCTTGTAAAACACATTTACAACAATAGGATAATAAGGAGGTTGTGGGTTTTTTTGGGTTTTGGTTTTGTATTTTGGGGGGTTTTGGTGGCTTTGTTTGTTTGTTTGTTTTTTTTGAACTTGGAGAATAAAAGGCAAAAGAAAGAAAACACCTCCTGGTCATTTTTGCACCCTGGGATTAAAGTCAAACATTCTACATTTTTTCTGGTTTCTACAGCAATCTGGGCTCTCTGCTGCATCAGTCAGTTGTGGAGCCAAAAGCCTTTCAAGGCCCTATTTGATGCAAAAGGATGTTTGCAGCTGTCAGCTGTTCCCTGGGTCTTGCACTTCATGAGGTCATTTACATTCAAACAAATTGAGTTAAAAGTAGGTGCAGACCATAATCAAAGTGCTTTGGTAGTACTTCAGGGCTACTTCATGCTCTTTCTTCACTGTTGTAAAGTAACACAAGGCACTGGTGAAAGATGATCAGCCTTGACAGCTCTTGAAAATAGTTAGGAAAATTAAATGGAGTAAAAAGCACACACAGGTTTGCAGGAAGATATTCGTGGCCTGTAGTAAAAGCACTCAGCCATCATGGCAAATGAAGGAATCAAGAAACATATAAAAGAATGAGTCCATCACATCACTGTGATTTGGTCCCCAAAGCTCTGTACTATGAAGGACACATGAAATGGCCACTTCCTTCCTATTGTAAAGTCTGGACAGCAGTCCCCCTGCCAAATAGCTCATAGATATGCTACTCTAAGGCCAGATACAATGGCAAAGAATGACTTTGCACCTCACAATTTTCATAGAGTTATAGTCACTTGTGTTTACTAAAACCCTAGGGGTGTGGCTTCATGAGCATTTTTTGGATAAAAGGCAGCTGAAACTTTCAGCTCACCACTGTCAGACTGACATTCTCCATAGCTCTTCCTGATTCAGGCAGCACAAATGTTGGGCAGCCACAGGGCTGAGCAACAACACAGGATGGAATTATTGGAGTGAAAATTTTCTTTGTACTCAGAGATTTTTCAGTGAGATCAGTTCTTAACTCACTGCATGGCTTCACAAAAAGAACTACATATAAGTTACTGTTACCCAACAGATGTTTTGGAAGAGCAAAGTCTAAAAGGAGATGGATCAATCCAATATAATCAAAACCAAATCAAGTGTCTTAATTGAAGTTACTTCATCAACATGCAGCAAATTAGGCTGCATTCGCAATAAAAAGTTACATTTCTTTGTTATAATGGCTAGCTGGTTAACTGGTTGTCAGTGGAGAGTCAGTAAAAGCTTTATTTATTCTCTGAAATTCCTTAATATTAGAGAAGAGCTTTACTTTCCTAGTTTACTATTTTTATTATTTCCTTTAGACTGATCTTTTAACAACAGATATTAAACAGCCTGTGTTTCAACACATACACTATAAGTTGTGATTCAAATCAAAGTTCTTGTATCCATATACAGAGCCTGTTGTTTCAATAAACTGCTAGTGGAGTATTTTGATTGTGATGTATGTAAATCAATATATTCGTATTTTGGAAAGAAAAATCTAATAAAGCTTAGTGCAGTTTTTAGTGATGAGAAATGGTGATTATCTGTTGAATTTCCATTTATATCTATCCAGAGTGGTTTATACAAGGCATAGAACTCTGGAATTACAAAACAAGCTTAGAACTTCAACTGCAAATGCTTTTTTGAATTAAAAACCCCAATCTTTTAAAAGCAAAATATATATATCATTACTATCACATATATTGCCATTTAATACCAGATATCCACATAGATATAATTAGCACAGACATATTTTGTGCTCTGAATTCCAGAGATTTCTGTGACTACCTAGAGCACAGTAAAGTTTAACCATCTTTCATTAATATTTTTGTGTGGTCATTATTAATCCAAATTTTCAGATCTTATATTTCCCTGGTGTATATTTTCAGATCACTTAGGACTGCCATTACTTTACCCAGAGGCATCCTGCCTTCTTAAGTAAATGATTTTTAGACCCCAGGGACTAAGTTATGATAATAAAAACAACTGGGAGGGAGCTTTCCTGTTTAAAATCACTAAAATAAACCTTAGAATAAAAATCACATAATGTGTTTACCTGTACACATATTTTCATGGATTTGTAAGTAAACTGTAGCATAAATGTAGTATCATTATCATTACCTCATGCACATTTGATCAACGCGTAACATGTAGTGCTCAGGAAAGCAACTGAAATTGCACATCCGGACTATTTTTATGAGAATGAGTAAATATATTCATAGACACCAAGACAAAAAAATCCTGTCATCATCTAGTTTGACCTCCTGTATACCTGTACAGAGCCCACAAATACCTGTATAGAGTCCAGAGAACCTCCCACTGGATTATCTATCATTTGTCATTTACAAAACCCTGTCACCTCATGTTAATGGCTTTGAGTTCATTACCTCCCTCAACTTTTGCTTGTAACACTTAATGCTCCTGGTTGCTAGGACAGAGCATTTAATTTCATCCATCACAGTTTGATGAGTTGAATCTTTTTATTTAAATGCCTACCTACAGATATCATGTCATCTCTGAGGTTTCTGGTTGAATACCTTTGTGTGCGGCAAACTCCTAACAGGGTTTCCCAAATCCTGGGTCATTTTTAATCAGGCTCTGAAATCCCTTAACTAATTCCAATCTGTCTTAGTGGCAAGACACCAAACCCACAGTCTTTTACTAATATGATGTGGAATAATTACTTTGCTTCTTAACTTTTTAGGCATTCAAGAAATGGTCTACACTTCTTTCTGGCAGCATTATGCTGAGAGCTCACACTGAGATGATCTTCTATGATCATCCTAAATCCATTAGGTCACTGCTTTCCAGGACAAAGCCTCTCATTATCCTGCAGCAGAGACAGATATGTTTCTCTGGTGCCAGATATATTTCATTTGGTTCAAATATATTTCATCTGGTTATAATAAAGTGCATTTTACTGGAATGTGGCCATTATACCAGGGGATTCATATCACTTAATAACTTCAACTTGTCCTTCCCACCAATTTTCCAAACCTATCAGACCCTAATGAGCCCCATTCATCTACATCTTCCCTTTAGAAATTCTAGTTTTTGATTCCTCAGTGAGCCAGCTTTTAATTTGTCTAATGTGTGCCCTGATAATTCTCTATGCCATTTTTTAAATTACAGTGACATTTTTTATTACATTAAATATCTTTGGGAATCCAAGTTTAGCATAATAATGCAAGTTGTAGAAAAAGATATATGTAGGTTTGGAAGCTGTACTGAAAACAGCTTTCTGCACTGAAACAGATTTTGAGAAAAAGTTTTCCCCCATTGCAATGGAAAATTCCTTCTTCCTCCAAATATTTAGTCCAATATGAACTTTTCCAAAATGAAACTGATTATTAGTCAGTATAAATAAAGTGATGTGCACTAAACCTTAATAATATAAGAAGATAACAGCAGGGATTTAAGCACATCAATTCAAAAAATAGGAAACTTGAGTCTAGTTCCAATTTTCCCTAGCTGTATTTGAACTCCCCACTCGCTGTCCAACAGTCATCTGACCAATCCAAGTGGACAAACTTCCATGCTAGAAAATAGCTTTTGTCCATTTTCAGACTCAAAAAGCAATTATATGAAATGGTGCAGCTTCAGCTACGGGTGTTAATAGACATCCAGCCAAGACCATCTAACAGGCCTGGAGAAATTCTGTTTACAGGAGCATAATCCTTTCTGGTATCCCACTTCTGAAGTGGACATAGAACTGTCTCAAGCTAAATACCTAGCCAAGCCACTGGCAGGCAGAATAAGAGAAAACACATCATCTTTAACATATGTAAGTGCATGCTGGAGAAATTTGCAAACTAACTCATATCCCAACCAGACAAAAGCTTTATGACACTCCTTGGAAGGGTTATGCGGAATGGGAAGATATGACTTTTTTACTCTAGTTTGTATTACCACTCTTGCAATATTAAATAAAAGAAAGATACTGTCAGTTTCTCCAGAAGATTCACTTTTGGGACAGATTCACATCTGGGACAAAAAAAAAAAAGTATAATTATAGTGAATTTACTATTCCCTGGGAAAAAGGTCCAACTGCAACAATTACATTCTTACTAACCAGACATATAATTAACTAATATGTTTAAGCAATGCCTCATAACTACCTTACTCCCTAGAGAAACCATATTCAGCCTTGCCCTAAACACATACCCACTGAAAGAGAGGTTTCCAGTACTGCTATACTCCAATAGAGCAGAACACACATACAAATAGCCAAATTTGACTGACAGAAATGGAATGCATTTGTGTTAATATCATAAAGTTTGCAATTAACAGTTGCTGCTCTAAGCCTGATTCTGTCATTGTTACTTAGACTGAGTAGCACCTGGCCCTAGCAAAAGCAAACTTCCCCAGCAAACCCATATTCCAGAACTAAACTCCTCCATATTATTAACTCAGATCAAGCAACTTTCCAAATCTTAGGAACAATTATTTTCATAATTGTGAAAAACTGTCTGTTTAAGCATGTGAATTTCCTCAGTGTAAGGAAATTTACACCTGGACAAATTCTGTATGGTTTGGAATTTTAGTGGAACACAGTCTGAAATTCTTGATTCTACAAAAAAAAAAAAAAGTCTTTCATTCTTTGGGTCTTTCTGCTGTGTGGATGTTTGTGCAGAATGGGAAAATGAAGCTTTTTTTCAATACCTGCTGAAGTCATCAGCAGAATGTCTTTTAATGCAGAGTGTCTGTTACTGCAGTTTCAAAACCAGTGCATGAATGAATGGGGTGGAAATCCCACTTTTCCCCAACAATCCTTTGATTTATCAGCAGTAGATCTTTCACTGCAAATCTTAGAAAAGAGTTTGCAGCTGTACAGTGGAAAAACATTTAAACTTCTTGCCCCAGGTCAGCAGGTGAGAGTTCAAGCCTTGTCCCAGATCAACCAAGCCAGAAATGAGCATACAGTGCTTCTGTTAGTAAGCTGAAGTGATAGCAGCCACACAAATTTAGTGTGCTATTGACTAAAATCCATATATTTAATATGGATTAACCAAGTAGCGAATTTTTCAAGAGTCTACATTATTCACCTATCATGTATATCTGCTAGATGGACTGACTGAAGGTAAGGATCCTTTATGTCCAAGGCTGTGTGACCTGGAGAAATCTGCTATGTGGGTTACTTCTTGAGTCAGGCACCCAAGAAATAGACCTGGGCTTTGGGGCAGCAAATCCTGCCAAGAATACAGACAGTAGGTCAAACTACACCAAAAGACTGTCTTTGTCTTTTAAAGGTGCTTGGAAGCTAATAATGCTTTAAAAATTTCCAACCAGAAATCTTTGTAGGACTTATTCTCAAGGGAAAATTCAAGCTGACTCTTCCTAGTCCTCTGAAAGGCTGAATTTCTTCTCATACTGGCTAAGAAATGCTCTAGTGGTTGTAGATGCAGCTCTACAGTTTCCATGTACTCCATAAAGAAGAAATTGATTTTTGCCAGCTTGAAGAACTTTCATCAAACCGAGGGATTGTGGAAGTGGCAAATATTTTCTCCAGATCCCTCCTTTTTCCAAGAATGATCTCTGTGCAGTCTCTGAAAACTCTTTGCAGAGAATCAGCACCCAAGCAAACAACTGCAGATAATAATGGGGAACTATCTTCAGAATGACAGCTGAGGAAGAACACACATGAGGCTCTGTCTACCAACTTTTTTAGTTACTCTAAAATAAAGAAAAATAACCACAAATACTTGATTTTGGATCATACTGCCTTAACCATTTGCAGTGCTCTTTGCTCAATGTGTACAGAGTATCAAAGGAGAGCACATCCAGCAAGCAGAAAAGATTTAGTTACTAAATTTTAGTAGTTCTTAAAAACACATGCCTTAGTTTCTATTTTTAATAACAAAATTTACATTACAAGAGCAGATAATTATACACTTATCCCCTTTCTCTTAATTAAGTATATAAAAAGGAAAAGGAGAGGGTATGCTAAGAAAATCCCAATGCTTCTTAAAAATGTTTTATTTCCTTCTTTAACATAAATCTTTTAAGATGCAATAACTTATACTCTTCTATATGAGTACCTATTTGATTTCAATTTTTGTCAAAATTGGTATGAAGGTTTAAAAATTATTGACTTTCAGTTATCATTGGATCTTGCTGGTAGGGACAAATTTTTAAAATGCTGTCAGAGAGCCTGGAGGATTTAAAATGTAAAATCTGATTTACAAGAACTGAGAACCTAGATCTCATTTCCATAAGACAAGATATGTGCTGTTGTATCTGTTTTGCAAATGATGTTTGTCAGGAGATGTTGAGATGCCAAAGTGACCCAGTTCTGTACAGTTATCACTTGACTTGAAAACAGCTTCTCTAAACTCTTACATCTGAATAAATTTGAAACTGTTCCCCCCTAATTTTTTCATTCTTTTTCTTGTAGAGCACTAACCAGAAGGTATTTATTTAAAAGAACTCAAGGTGACTCACACAGCTTCTCTTTTTGCATTGTTAGTTTTCCCACTATCAAAAACCAGCTTTCCACCTGGCTGCTATTACCTCAAAGAAGTCAAAGAACGTGATAAATATTATGCAGATATTATTTATTGAAAGCTGAGTCAAAGAACAGGTGTTGCTATTGTAAAGATTAATTTTGCAGCTCTTCTGCTCAAACTCACTAATTATGAACTCCTGGGCCCTCTCAACACTAAATCACACACACAACATCCACACAGATGTATTAATTTTAGAATGAAAAATGATGTGCAATTTTGCCAGCAGCTCTACCTAAAAGCAGTAGCATCAGCAAGTATGCCAAGCCCCTCATTGACTCCACTTGACAACCAGGAACTGGCAGCTTCTCTTATCAGCAGTGGAAAGTGGAAGTTCTGCACTTTCTTGCCAATGACACTAGCATACAATCACAGATGGGGATGATAACATAATTAGCTATTTTTAATAACATTTGTCATTATTTATTTCAGACACAGAAAGCATTATTTTGATAAAGTATTTTCGTTCTACTCCTTTGGTTGTATTAGTAGAAACAGTGACCTACTATAGAGGGCCTACCAGTTAACTACAGTGCAGTTAACTCTTGTCAACATGAGTTCACAAAGGGAAATCCTGTTTAATTAATTCGATATCCCTCTATGATAAGGTCACCCACCCAGTGGATGAAGGAAAGTTGGTGGATGTAGTTTTTCTGGATTTCAGTAAGGCTTTTGAAGCTGGTGAAAGGGCTGAAAGAAATGACCTATGAGGTGTGGCTAAGGATTTTGGGATTGTCTAGTTTGGAGAAGAGAAGGGGGAGATGCTTGTCTCTTCTCCCTGATGTCCAGTGACAGCTCAAAGCTGTGCCAGGGAGGTTGTCTGGACATTAGGAAGCATTTCTTTACTAAGCAGGTCGTCAAACACTGGTACAGGCTTCCTAATGAGGTGGTTGATGCCCCAAGTCTGTTACTAATCAAGAGGCATTTGGACAAGGTCCTTAACAGCATGCTTTAACTTCTGGTCAGAAACTACAGCTTACAGCTACCTTCTATTCCTTCTCTGTTCTCAGTGCCATCAGATCCAGGAAAAACAATTTTTATTAGTTAGGTAACTCATCTCTACTAATTTGGTGGTGGAACCAGAACTTTTATCTATAATTTACCACCTTGTTACACTAGGCAGTGACAATGATCTACCAGGACTTTTGGAATCTTACAGCACAGGAACTTGGGTGCTCAGAAATCCTCACACCCATGCAATTCAGCTACAGCAGCTATAAAAGAACCATGCTGTGTATCTGATGTGTCCTGAAGCATCAGCCTCCCTGATCACATAATTGGCACCAGTCTGTGTGTGCACAGCCAGTCCTACCAATGTTCATGGGATTGTAAATTCATTATGGAAAATACAGAGGAGAATTCACATGCATGGAAAAGGCAGGTACCAGGGTCTCCCTTAAGCCACCTAAGGTAAGCTTCAGCCCAAAGATAACTGAATGGCAAGCCAGACTGGACTCACTAGCTTTGGACTAAAATCAGTAAGATGCACAGAACCTTATTTAAACACTGTACTACTGTCAAAAAAAAGCTGACACATAATCTTCAGTGTCTCACTTATGTAAATTTAAATTTCACAGTCAAACCCTAGGCTATGTATGAATTTGTGAAACTGATATAAATAGAAAACAATTTTTTTAAAGTGGCATAATTCAAAAATACATTCTGTTTATCTAGCATGATTAATCATTAATCCCTTACAGAACTGATCCATTCTGTGAAGAAATTGTCTTTTTCATATGCTAATTCTTCACATTTAAACCAGTTTTAGTTGAATGTATTGAGTTTTCTAAAACATGCTGATTAAATAATCTGTTCTTTTCAAGTATATCCTGAAATATATTAGGAATTAGATTGTATATTTGCCCTTGCAGATTACAAAACTACTGTGAATTAAAAATGAAAATGTGAAACAGTTAATATTTTCAGCAAGACTATTTACAGGCAGCTTGTAGGCAGAGAAAACTTGCTATAGTTTGAACATACTGCAATTTTTAGCCTGTTATGTAGAATCATAGAATCGTCAAGGTTGAAGGAAACCTTTAAGATCATCAAGTCCAACCATTAACCTGCCACTCTGCTGTAACCCCTAACCCCTAAACCATATCTTCCAGCGTCAGATCCAGACACCTCTTAAACACTTCCAGGGATGGTGACTCCAACACCTCCCTGGGAAATCTATTCCAGTGCCTGAACACCCTACCAATGCAAAAATATTTCCTAGCATCTAATCTGACTCTTCCCTGTCCCAGTTTATGACCATTGGCCCTTGCACTGCAGGCATGGCAGAAGAGACCATTCCCCACCTCTCTATAACCCCCTTTCAGGTAGTTGTAGAGTGTGATGAGGTTACCCCTGAGCCACCTCTTCTCCAGGCTAAACAAACCCAACTCTCATAGCATGTTTTCTAGACCTTTTATGAGCCTCGTTGCCCTTCACTGGACTCGCTCCAGTGCCTCAATGTCCTTTTTAAAGTGAAGTGCCCAAAACTGAACACAGTACTCAAGGTGTGGCCTCACCAATGCCAAGGACAGAGGGATGATCACTTCTCTAGTCGTGCTGGCCACATTATTCTTGATCCAGGCCAAGATGCTGTTGGCCTTCTTGGCCACCTGTGCACGCTGTTGGCTCACATCGAGCTGACTGTCACCAGCACCCCCAAGTCTCTTTCTGACGAACAACTCTCGAGCCACTCCTCCCCCAGCCTGTAGCACTGCATGGGGTTGTTGTGTCCCAAGTGCAGGACCCAGTACTTCACCTTATTGAACCTCATGCAGTTCTCTTGAGCTGGTGGATCAAGTTGGTCCATGTCTCTCTGTAGAGCTTTCCTACCCTCAAGCAGATTGACACTCCCACCTAATGTAATGTCTTCTGATAATTTACTGAGGGTGCACTCAATCCCCACATCCAGATCATCAATAAAGATGCTAAATAGGACTTCCCCCAATACTGAGCCCTGGGGAACATCACTAGTGACTGGCTGACAATTGGATTCAGCTCCATTCACCACAACTCTCTGAGCCCAGCTCTCTACCCATCCAAGCCATGAGCAGCTAATTTTACTATAAGTATGCTGTGGGAGGCAGTGTCAAATGCCTTACTGAAATCCATACAGACACACCCACAGCCTTGCCTTCATCCAAAGTGGGTCACTTTGTCATCAAAGGAGATTGAGTTGGTCAAGCAGGAACCTTCCTTTCATCTATCCATGCTGATTGGGCTTGATCCCTTGTTGCCCTGCATGTGCCATGTGATGGCACTCAGGATGATCTCCTCCATGACCTTGCCTGGAACTGAGGTTAGGCTTACAGGCCAGTAGTTCTCCAGATCCTTCTTCCAACCCTTATTATAGATTGGTGCCACCTTTGCTAATTTCCGGTCAGATGGAACTTCTCCAGTTATTCAGGACTGCTGGTAGATTATTGTCAGTGGTTTAGCAAGTTCTTTTGACAGTTCCCTCATTACCCTGGGGTGGTTCTCATAAGGGCCCATGGATTTGTGAGCATCCAATTGACATAGCAAGTCATTAATCATCTCTTGGATTATAGAGGCTTCACTCATCTCCCCATTACCAACTTCCAACTCTAAGACCTAGGATCTGAGGACAACTGGTCTTGACATTAAAGACAGAGGGAAAGAAGGCACTGAGTACCTCCGCCTTATCCTCATCTCCTGTCACTACACTACATTCTGCACTTATCAGCTAATGAACACCCTCCCTGACCCTTGTTTTGCTCCCAAAGTATTTATAAAAACTTTTTACTGCCTTTGACTTTAATGGCTAATCGAGTTCCAGCTGGGCTTTGGCACTCCTAATCTTCTCCCTGCATGACCTCTTGGCATCTTTATAGGCTTCCCAACTTGCCTGATCCTCCTTCCAGAGATGATAGATTCTCTTTTACTTCCAAGCTCCAGCCTAAGTTCTCTATTTAACCAGGCTGGTCTTTTTCCTCGACAATTTGACTTCCTACACATAGGGACAGTCTGCTCCAGAACGTTTAATAGTTCTTTTTTAACACCCTCTCAACCTTCCTGAACTCTTTTACCCTTTAGGACTGACTCCCAAGGAACTCCACGAATCAATGTCCCAAACAGGTCAAAGTCTGCCTGCCAAGATGGAAGTTCTGCTACTGGCCATCATTCTATCACCCACTATTGAAAACTTTATCATTTCATGGTCACTGTGGCCAAGACATCCACCAACCACTAAATCCTCCCCACTCCACCTTTTGTTTTCAAGCTAGCAGAGCACCTCCTCTGGTGGGCTCATTTACCTGCTGTGTTAGGAAGTTGTCTTCCACACACTCCAGGAACCTCCTAGACTGATTCCTCTCTGCTGTGTTGTATTTCCAGCAGACACCTCACAAACTGAAGTCACTCATAAGTACAAGGGCTGGCTGTTTGTAGAAAATCTCATCTGACTATTTGTCCTGCTTTGGTGTTCTATAACAGGCTCCCATTGTGATGTCTGCCCTGTTGACCTTCCCTCTGATCTTAACCCATATGCTCTCGGCTTTATTATATTCACCATTGTCAATTTGAGTACAGTCAAGGCACTCTCTAACATACATTGCTACTCCACCACCCCTCTTGCTAGGCCTGTCTCTTCTAAAGAGCTTATAGCCATCTATTACAGCATTCCAGTCATGAGAGTCATCCCACCACATTTCTGTGATAGCGACAGTATCATAACTTTCC
>NW_008686385.1:126277-190765 GCF_000695815.1 Acanthisitta chloris
GCCCATCGGTGTACAAGCACTTCAGCTGGACTACTGACTTCGCCCCCATCATAGGTTGTTACTTGTTCTGTCATTGCTTCCATGATTAGATAAATGCTTCAAAGAGCGTAGGATATTAAGGATTAATTGTGTGATTAAGAACTTATTTTTTCTCTTACAGAGGAATTAAAAAGAATGCAGACAAAATAGAGATAATTGGAGTCGCAGGCCTAAGGAGGGATGCTCTACTTTTCAGAGGTGGGTTTTTAAAAGTCTTTTTTTTTTTTAAAGCTGGTCAATACAGATTTATTAAACAGAGTATCTATTTGAACTTCATGTTACTTCTCTGGAACTGCTACTTTAACATATCAAGACAAATTGTTTTGCTTCGCTTAAGTAAAGTGTGATCTGTGATCATTCTGTCATTGTTCAGTAACTATAGGGAAGCTTACATAAATCAACTTTATAAAGTTCAGCCTTCAGACAAATGAGTAATTGGTACTTGTGGGAAAAGCTCCTGTGAGCAGGTCTGACATCTCCACAGCATTTGAAGACATGGAAAAGAGAAGTTAAAAGTTTGAGGGTCCTAACAAATATACTTACATTTGTCTTGATCAGCATCCACTCCTTCACTTTCTGTGTCACTCGGCAATATCCAAGGTTGATGAGCAAGTTGAAGCTGTTGTAAGAATTCATCCTGCCACAAATAGATCTATTTTAGACAAAATGGCAGACAATTGTTCTATATAAATGCAGACTGTAACAAACACTCTAGCCTCAATTAACTGGAGAGAAGAAAGCCTTTAATAAAAAAAACCAAAAAACCCACTTGCTGTGAAATAAAACCAGAATGCAGAAGATATGCAGGCTCCTTATAAATTATTTTATTTAATTCTAATATATTTATCTAGGAGGGAAAAAAAAAGAAGGGTCTACTTAGGTATCTATCTGCTATAGACACAGAGAGGTAGGACAGATATATACATACTCATCTTGGAAATGCAGTAACAGCACAAAATTTTATTGTAGATATTTCATCTGTCCCTGCCGTTTTTTAAACTGCCTAGACATGTCAAACATGATTTGCTTAAGTAAGGCTTTGATTTGTCAAAACTGTCACTGTTTCTAATCTACTAACAATGAGAACCTGAAACTTGATTTAGAACCTATGGTTTTATTGGAGAGGGAGAAAGCCTAGGAAGGAAAAATGTTATGGAAACTTTTGTTTCCAAGATACCATAAAACATCAAAATATAAATGTTTTACACAGTTAAAAATCCATATGCAGCTGCATATATGCTTTTAGAAATGTTTTACAATTGCCTCCTCTTTTATATAATGTATAAATGTATGTACATAAAAATATTTTTCCATGCACATACACAGACATATGTATGTGAGCATGTATACCACAGAGACATATAACATACTCTGACACATTCCATTGCAGTATTTGAGGGGAGAGATGAGACTGGAATGCACATATCATAAAATTACTGGCCAGATTTTTATAAGTTCTTGAAAAAAACCCAACAAAGTAGGGGTTAATAGTCCTGTTTTCTCTTACATCAGCTAAAAGCAGAATCTACATATTCAAAGTTAAATTGCACTGCATTGCACTACAGCATAAATTTTATTCTTAGGCTATCTGATTTTAAAACAGAAACCGGGCTTGATTAAATCAGTTTTTGGAGAGCAAAGGCTGCAATCCAGGTCTCACTCACTGGGAGTAAGTTGTTAATTCTGTGCTGTGTTTGAGAAGATTGCTGACTACAGCACTGAATGTGTTTTGGCTCATGGAACAGGATTCTTGCAGTTAGGGGTGAGTGGCTCTCACACTGACCCACGTACTTTTTAATCTTCCAAAAACAAAGAGGAAAGACCTGATCCAGGCAGCAGAACAGAATGAAAGTATCTGACCAAAAAGAGAGTCCTCATCACACATGATGTTCCATACCCCAGTAAGTAGAAGTAACAATTGTATTAATCAATGCTACATTTAAATAAGCTGAAATTTCCTGCTCTTAACAATGGCAGACCAATAAAGACTACTGAATACCACTTTATCTGAATAGATGTAGTGATTGCAAAATTCCAAGTGTTCAGAAAATGAAATGGCAAACAAGGGAGTCTAGTATTTTCATCTCAGCGGCTATTGACAACTACCACAGAACTGTGTCACCTTAATGGAATCCATCCTAAGAGATAAGCAGAATTCAACATTCCTTTCTCAATTTATACAAAACACCAAAGGATTAGGTACATGCATAAAAGTATCTCTGCCCAAGGACTTGGAACCTTGATTTATGAGCTTTATAGAGATAATAAAACTATTTCTCTAGGTAGCATTTCTTTGCTCTAATTCAATTCAGCCTTGAACAGAGCTGATAATAAAATACACCTGTTAGAAGTTAGTAATACTATGTGTGCCAGGAGGCAGAAACTTGTCCACAGAATCTCAGATCATTATAGGTCTTGAGCATTAAAAAACCCCAAAACGTTCTTAAGAGCTGATATGTTAAGTACTTGCCAAATTATTTAAGATTTGCGCTATAATATGATAAAACCACCCATGCTGCAGCATGAACTTTGCTAAAACTTGAGAAGACCTTTGAATTGTATTTATTAGTAGTATTTTTTTTTGTATTTGAGACTAATGTTGCTCTAAAACACTTTACAATCTAGGAAGCATATGTAAGGCATTGAGAGATATGTCAAAATACCTGACAAATAAACAAGCAAATAAGTAAATAATTCAAGCTTCTTATGATAAAACATGTCCCTGGCAGCCAGTAATCACATTCTTTTCAACTGACTTACTCTCATCAAGTATGTATCAACATTGTACTGGTCAATTCCATTAACATCACCTAAGAGTAAGGAAGCAAAATTATTTGCCAAGTCTTATCATAGTATCTTCTATAGGACTGGCAATATAACCACAGTGTATTCACATCTAGTAGAAATTCCCAGCTGACACCATAAGGCTAAGAAGAATAAATGCAATTTCCCTTCTTTTATTTTACTGGTTTTATACAGGAAGAGGATACAAAACCTCCAATGAAAGGTGCAAAATAAATTACAGTATCAGCCTTGAGTTTTATATGTGTGCGAACTGTAAAAGTACAAACAGAGCTTTCTTGTTCTTCTCCTACCCCAGCTCACCTTTGCCCTTTTAAAACTTGTCTCCATACTCGGACAGAAGCTGTGACAGAAGAAAATGAAAACACATGGCCACAAATAGGAGGAAACCTCTAACATGGCAAAAAATGTCACTGAACAGATATTTCCTGGGTATGTTCTGTCTAAATCCACTTCTCTAAGTGACCAGGAACTTTAGTGGGCAAAGACATCTTAAAAGAGCTCCCAAAGATTCAAGTATAACACTCCAAAGATGAGGCTGGGAGCAGCAGATTAGTCAGACCTCTATCAGCTACTTTCTGATATCCAAGGGCCTTTACAACTCAGCAGTCTTCAGTATGAACATATATTAGCAGTTCTCTTGGAAGTAGAGCCAGTCCCAAGATGAGTTTCCATTATGTCAAAGGTCACTTGTGCATGTCAGGAAAGGATAAATAGGGTTTGAGCTGGGTCACTAGCAGCCAAGGTACTATTGTACCCAGAGAGCAAAGAGAAAGAAAAGACTTTGTCACTTCTAGAAGGGATTATAACAGAGGGTAAGATCCTGCATAGAAATGCTGAGATTTAACATCAGCTTTACAGTGTGCTTGCTGGCTGAATCTGGACATGCTATTCTAACTGGAAAACAGGATAGTAATGTTGATAATTTCCTAAAGTTCTTGAGACATACACACACACATACATAATATATATATATATATATGTATATAAACAGGACACTTATTGTAAGAGCCATCAGCAAAGATTCAGTTTTGGCAAACAGAAGTAACAAGACACAGCAAAGGAAATGTGACTCTTGGTTATTATAACTACAGAAAGGCTGTGGAAGAAAGCATTTTTAATTGTCTGTTTTGTTACAGGAAAGATCAGAAGTGACAGGCAGACTGGACGTCACTCTGTGGAGATGCAATGCTCATTACATGGCACTTTTGGGAGTCCATACAATAAATATAGTTGGCATCACATGACTATGTATCAGTTAAGAACAAGACTGCTTTAAAAGAAAGAAAAAGAGGAGCAAAGAATTTAGTGGAAGACAATTAAACCCTTCGTTTCTTCTGAGTATTTTTAGCCAAAAATTCATTTCAATTCTCATATTCTGGCATGTGAGAAAATTCTAACACACAAACATACCCATACCTCAAAACAGGAGACAAAGGGATTTTGTTTGTCAAAAAATAAATGTGTTACAATTACATACTCGGAAAATTTTTGGTTTGAAAATATATCAACTGGCAGTGAAGAAACTTTTACCAGAACTGTAGTCACTTTCAGTTCTCATGTCTTTAAGATGGGTATCCAATTCTAAGTGAAGAAGTAGCTCAAGTGATGGGATTAGTGCACTGCCATTCAAACACCAAAATGACAAGGATTGTTTTCACCACCAAATCTAAGTAAGATTTCCTCCCCAAATTCTTTAGTTTTATGTCTGTGCCTCATTTCCTTTCTTTCACAACAAATAATGGAGCCATATACTTAATTGCAGGATTATATTAAGTATCAAATCTCTAATCTTCCTACAAGCACCTCTAAGCAACATTATTATAAACAACATTTTAAAATTTTTTTAGAAGTCGTTAGACTGATAATACATTGTGTCAAGCATCACACCCAACAGATTATTAAAACAGATGATACTTCTCAGAAACAATTATCTAAAGGTATGATATAATTTTCAGTCTTGGAAATAAAGGTCTCCAGGCTTTGACAAATGGATTACGAAGAGATCTGTAATAATGGTGGGAACTAACACATTCCTCCATTAAAAAAATTAGCAATCTAGACATATAGATCCTTCTCAAATCAGTATAGAAGGACTGGCATATCCTGAGAAAAGACTCACCTTTGTAAGGCATGTATCTGAGATAGACAGCAGGGCTATTCTTTCACAGGTGCTTTTATTTCTACTGCCTACACACTGAAGTTATCTTTAAGGCAGGTAAGGTTAGCAGAGGAAAATCCTACTCAGAATTTGCAAGGTACTTTAACTTTCTGTTCTGTTTTGAATAAAAAATAGTTCTGTAAAAGCCATTAATAAAGGACAGGGAGTTTTTATGCTGTGAATCAGCCTAGTTAACATGGATATGGTACTAGACAGTGATTCAACAATGTTGGACATTTTCTCCTGCAATTCAGTTGGTGTTTTGGAAAAATCTGTCCATTCAGCAATTGCCTAACTAATCATTCTAACGTGTCCAAAAAATGAAATAAAAAGTAGACCAAGGAAATATGCATAGACAGTGTGGCAGGATGAAAAACCAACCCAGGAACATAAAGATAAGATAAAGTTGTGTTTAATATTCCAGAGGTATGCACCTCTTAGAAACTGTAAGGCTAATAAAACTGCTATGCACCATACAGACAAAACCCTATAGAGCTCGTGGTAAATTTAGAGGGCACAAGTGTTTGAGTGTGATTTCCTGACATTCTTTAATCAGCACCTCTCAAAGCTGAGCAGTATTTCCTTGCTAATTTTCTCATCATTATATTTCAAGCTCTTTTCAGCACAGTAGGTTACATTAGGTATGCTGATGTTACTTGAACATAAAACGCAATCGAGCCTTCACGTTATTAAACATAGCAAAAACATTAAATTGAAAATCTTACTTCTGATAAACTGCTTCTCTGAGTAGTGACAGTTCCAACAACATCTCCACTCACTTGCACAGACAGCCCTGAAGCAGCGCTGAGGGTCCTCCCCATTTGGCTCTTAGATGTCAAAGATCTGCTTCTTTGCATGCTAATGATGCTTTCCCTGTTTCCTTGGTTGCTAGGGGTAAGAGGCCTTGAAAACAAATTATTTGGGGTCACAGGTCTGCTCCCTGGTGTTGATGGCCTGTTGGTTTGTGCACTGGGTGTTGGAGGTCTACTGTTTGCGACACTGGAGACCTGTGTTCTGCTGTTAGGAGGCAGCGGTGGTGATTTGTTCCCTTGGAGCTGAATGTTCTTTGCTGTCAGAGATGGCACCTGAGGCCTTGGGGTTTGGCCCTGTGCAGCTTGAAGATTGCCTTGACTGTCAGATGAAACTACACTATGGTGTTGGACAGTAGGGTTTCTTGAGAGCCTTGCTTCTTCCCATAGTGCTAGGTCCTTCTCAATGTCTGTGCACACACACACACAAACAAAACAGAAAAAGAAACTCAATGTCTGTTTCTCTCTGGTTTAAAAGTTTTACAGTTTTTCTCCAATGTAAGTGACAACTTGAAGCTGTGCAGAGAAAATCTATTCATGCTTAACATAAAAGGCATCAGAAGTAACAGCTCACGTTTGGCAAGCATTTCCTTATAGCTTATTTACATTTGATTTACTGCAAACTCAGATATCCTGCAGAACTGAAATATTACCACTTTATTGAATGCCAACACAACCTAGAAAAATCTCTCGTTTCATCAAAGTTGTCTCTCCATGGCTTTTGCATACTTACTACAGAACCAAGATTAGCATTAAACCAAGAAGGAGCAGTGACCTGAAAGTACCATCCTCAGCTCAACTGGGTCAAGGCAAGACTTTTGCTTCTGGCCTTGCTGTCTGTTGTCCAACCAAAACTCTGGGAGTAATAACCCTTGAACTCTGGCACATCTGGATCTGTGATTCTGTTTGAACCTGAATTTTGTGCGCCAGCCTGCCATCAGTGCCACAGCAGGCCATGGGCTCACCAACATCTAGAGTCTAAGGAAAAAAAGCCTTGGTGGTGCAATCCCTGCCCCTCACATAGCCATAAGAAATAAAAACTTATTTAAAAACAAACAGATCGGGGTAGTAATGAAAAGTGTCTCCTGAATTAAATTAAATCATATTAATGTTTCCAATGAATTAAATCAGGTATATCCACCAAAGTCAGGTGAGAGTGGCTGGAATTCAGGTTAGCATCACTAACATACTGAAAGTCCTTGCAAATACAAATACCCAGCTTAAGAAACAGTTTACTCAAGTTTATTTTATCTTACACTACTGATGTGAATTTTCACTCTCACTGGCATGTATTCTGCTGTAATTTGGTTTTGACAGAGACAGTTGATTATCTTTAAAATAGCAATGCCATTTCCCATTAAACTATAGAAGTCACAGTCCCAGAAGCTGTAAATCAACACAGCTCTACTGATTTAAACACCTATAAAACAAAGTTATATAAAATAAGCATTATTTTAAAATTTTGATAACAATAACTACAGGTTCTAAAAGTCCTAAAAGAAACAGATTCCAAACTTCATATTCTGAAATGAGATTTTGTTTCACTTGTGTTTACCAGTATGCATAAAAGGAATGCTGTATGTTAAATAATTACAGATGGGTCACCTTTAACATTAACATATTTTATAATAACACTTAGAAAACAGGAAAATAATAGATGTCCATTTCATGTTAGTGGTCTAATACAACACATTCCACATAATTCAAATGCTATCTAGGAAAGCTAGTAAAGCTGAAATAGTTGTGAAAGCCTCAGATAAAAATGTCTCTCAGCTTTTTTAAGATTACATGTTTTGCTGTTAGCAAATTCAAAGCATAGTTATTGTTTCTAGCACACAGTTAAAAATATTTCTCATTGATTCTATTTTGAAATTATTATGTCTTGAAGTACTCTTCCATTATACTTTCACTTTGGAACTTCATAGAATCATAGAATGGTTTGGGCTGGAAGAAACATTAAAGATCATCTAGTTCCAAAGCCCTCATTATGGGCAGGGATGCCATCCACTAGATCAGGTTGCTCAGGGCCCCATCTTTCCTGGCCTTGAATACTGTCAGGGACAGGACATCCACAGCTTCTTTGGGCCTCACCACCCTCACAGTAAATAATTTCATGACAACATCTAATCTAAATATCTTTTAGTTTAAAAGTGTTCCCCTTGTCCTATCACTTCATGCCCTTGTAAAAAATCCCTCCCCAGCTCTCTTGTAGGCCCCTTTATGTACTGGAAGGCTGCTCTAAGGTCTCCCCAGAGCTGTCTCTTCTCTAGGCTGAAGCACCCCAACCCTCTAAGCCTGTCTTCACAGCAGTGGTGCTCCAGCCCTCTGATCACCTCCATGGGCTCATACAAACAGATCCACATTCTTCTTATGTTGAGAGCCCCAGAGCTGAATGTAGCACTCCAGGTGGGGTCTCACAAAGGTGGGGTAGAGGGGGAGAATCATCCCCCTTGATCTGCTGGTCAATCCTCTTTTGGTGCAGAACTTATAAGATGCCTGGCAAAAATTCACAGGCCGATAAATGACAATGTGGACTACCTGATTTAAACCAAATGAGGAATATATTCTTTCAAAGATTCGGCTTAGCCTGTTTCTTTGCAAAATTACAGACTTCTAAGTTCCCTATAATGATTCAGTATGCTAAGAAACTATCTGAATATTAAATGATTTAATAAGAGTTAAGTAAACTTTATATTCTGGCTCATGTTTCCTTAATTTCATATGGCAATTGAGCCTGCGGATAAACCAATTTTTCTAATAATTTCTCTACATATAATTAACATGTTTCCATAGCATAATTTTTCAGCTTTATTTACAGATTCTCTGTTTGATTTTGCTTTAATATCAGCTTTTCAGCCAGAAAGAAAAAAGAAATTATCTCACATATCCGGATTTGCAGTATTAGCTGATCCATATTAAATAACTGAATTGAATTATGACTTAGGATTTTTTAAATCCCTTGTTGATGTCATTTAAAGGAAAATAAAATGCAGGCAACAAAGCAACACAAAGCCATTTTTCTTTCATATCAAAAATACCAGACTAAGGATATGATTCACAATGCACTTACAAACTTTTAATGCCTTTAACAGTTCTTCTTGTGATAAAATATATTCTAAAAGTATCCAAAGACCACAGAATCAGTGTAATAAAACAAATTGGCAAGATAGTGCAATCAATTACAAAAAAAAATTACTCTCCACTTGCATGGGGTATAAAGCAGCCACAGTAACTTAAGAGACTGGATCTTAGACAAAAACAAGTAGAGAAGGAAAAGAAAACTGATTGCCTCAATATCTGGTCTTTCAAAAATGCTGCTTTCAAATATCAAGGTACTGAGGCAGTTTCTGGCAGTTGGTGCTAGTCCCTAACTTAGGTACAGGCAGCAAATTGTGCCCTATGTTAGGAGTGAGTTTTATCCAGCACATAGCCCATAAGGGAAAGCTGGGCCCCTTAAGAAAGTGTACCTGAGACAGGGGATCACATTTCATCATTACACAGGTAATCCAAGTCATAACTCAGGCATCTAAATGACTGCCTAGATAGGCAGTCATTTCATAGAATTAATAGTTTCCAGCGCACTTGGAAAAAGAACTGAAACAAGGAGACTTGCTGATATCACAGACACTTGAACTTTTGCAAATGTCTAAGACAAGGCTAAGCAAACCCATAGCATTATTATCTGAGGTACTCTGAACTGATTCTTCATGGAAACTATGTTATGCTTGTCTGTGAGGGGAATAATTGTCTCAAGCAGCACTGGTGTTATAATAGTACATGAATTATGAGGAATACAATAGCCCAATGTCTAGGAATTTGGTTGTTTTCATATGAAGTTCTCAGCCAGATGAAAATTACTGAATGGTAGAATGACTGAACCTCATGTTACAGCGTTACTGAAATAACAGGTCCCAAGCCAAATGACAGGAAAAGCATTGATCTGCAAGAGAAGACCTTGCAGGTCACACAACTGCAGACTGAATTTCAGAGTTAGCTTATGGTCAATTAGGTACTTAAGATTCTGTTCTACTGAATATTGTAGTTATTACAAGGGAAATCTAAAGGAACTGCATGTTTCATAGCATACTGCATACAAGAACAGTTTGTATGACCATCGAAAGGCAACCAGTTAGGAATTGAAGTAGGGAGATCTTCACCAGACCCCTCCTGAGTGACAGCTGCAGCAACATAAGGGGAGACAAGTGCTACCTCAGTAGCAGTGGCCCCTGGGGTACTTAGGTCTCTGCTACACTGCAGAAACCTGATGACCACAGATTGGTCTGCTGGTATCCTAGTTCCCACTGGATGTCTCTGGCAGTTTCAGCTTAGAGAGAGGGCTCATAAATCTTTCAGTCTAGTTTGGCAGTGGCTAGAGTTCTGATAGCTGTAAGATTTTAGAACTTGACAAAAAAAAAGAAACTGAATGACAGCACTCCTGTTGTCAGGTACAAAACCCACCTAAAATAGCTTCATTTGTATATATCACAATTTTTAGTTTTGCTCCATTATGAGCAAAACCTTTTTTCCTACAGAGCTTCTCTCACTGTCCTCATACCTTTGTCTTCTGCCTTGACTTCAGCTGCAACAGCCCTAGGCAGACATCTAAGTGCTGTACCTCTCTCTAAAGAGGATACAGCTGCCAAGCCTTTCACACCAGTATTTTTTGAAGGATAAATATCCAAAATCTTTTTAAAAATCACACTGAGGATGTTAAGTTCTCTGCCTCACTCTCTGAATGACTTGAAAGAAAGATCAGATAAATTTCATTTCTAGCTTCACTTTAAGCTTTATGTTCCAGGTCTGCATTACTTTTCATCAAATAGGCCCATTAAGCTTTCACTGTATGATAAATAGCATACATAATGTAGGACTACCATGCTATAGGTCTATGTCATACTTTATAACAAAAGCTGAAGACAGAAAATATTGATTACAAAACACAACAAATTGCTAGGATATACTTCATTAATTTTTATGAAGCTCTGAAATATATTTTATTGCAAAAATCCCACTTCTTTTTGTTTGACCTATCAGAAATGGTTACCCTAACAAAGGTGTTGCAGATGTTCCACTGCACACAAATTAACAGACTTCATTAAGCAGAAGTCTCATGAACAAGGTGTCCTTTTCCTGCAAAACAATCTATTTTCAAGCTAAAGGTCCACTGCAGCCTTTTCTTAAAGACTACTTAATAGCAGGTAAAACATCAGTACCCCCTTATTGCATTAGTCCTGGTGAAACACAAAAACAAACAAAAACGTGTGTTATTAAGCTGTCAGACCACATTATAATTAACACAGTTTAATTGCTGTTTAAGTACTATACTCACTGGAACTATAGTGAAGTTCATTACATCTACAAATAAAACAATACTTGTGTTTTCGTCAATGAAGAAAAAGGGAAGTTTGAAGTTTCCATCTGTTTTCATCAGTATGTGAGATAGATAATTTTTTCCTTCATCTAAAATATTGGCAGAAGAAGCTAGGTGAGTATTGCTAGGCATTTTATCATCCCTTGCTACCATACGTACCAGCTAGGTGTTTCTCCATGGTCTGAAGTTCTTTAGCTGCTAAGGAGTCCTTTAGGAGTTTCTGTCTTGGGGAACCTCCAGGTCTGACACTCATGGCATCCAAGGTCCAGACTGTCTGAGACTACACAGAAAAAAAGAAAAGGGAATACTTTTAATCTAGTTTCATATTTCTATATGAAACAATAAAAAGAGTGGTGTACTCATTTAGAATAGCGGATCTGGTGCTTTTTATGTTGAATATATAAAATTTTACACAAAATACTACAAAATATGTCTTACCCTGAATAAAATAGATAGTAGGCATTACTTAAAACCAGCAGTCCTAAGTAACTCAAATATATACCTTCATACAAGCTCTTCCTCCATGCTGAGATATCATAACAGGACAAATTCTTCAATGATTTACATTCCATGCAGTTCCAGTTACTTAGCGGAGGTTGCACTTACATTAAATTACCGTAACATTTGGCATGGTATCTCTGCAAAGCAGCATTTCTGGGAATATCACAGAACTTCCTAATCAAAATTACCAGTACTGTTTTAGCACTGCAAGAAGTATTCCTTTCAGGAGCAGCAACTAAATCATCAGGGCAACATAGATGTTTGAAAGGGCTGCCAGCAAACAGATCATCTCCCCAGTCTCTTCACTATTGAACACTGTGGAATTCAAAATTATTTGCATTATCTGGAACCCACTTATTAGAGTTTCAAGAAATTATTGTAAAATTTACTTTATTACCTCACCAAAACATTTCATCTGTAGTCTATGGGGTTTTGTTGATTTCCCAAGTTTCCTAAAGACACAAGGCTTACACAATGCTTTCATTGTCATTCACTCTTATTAATTTTAGAGTCTTTCGGTAAATGTCAAACAAATTTAAGAGAGAGGCCATGATTTCAAAGACATTATGCTGATGCAATTTCAAGGAGAATGCTGAACGAGAAGAGGAGGAAGACTCAAACTGGTGGACCCATTCACAGAAGCACACAGGGCTCTGCTGCTCCACAGTCTGTGGGGCTGGAGCTGCCTTCCCCTTTAGAAATGCAAGCATAATTCTACAGAAGTAAAATGTTACATGGGATATATTTTACACCACTTTTAATCTCTTCCATAGAAACACTGCCTTGTATGCAACTGATCACTATGCACCATGCATCTTTTGAATATGCTAACACTGATTCACATTTATAAAGCAACAGCTATACTGTAATGCTGCTCATGTGTATGCAAAAAACCCAGTCATATTTACCAGTGTACAAAATAGTTTGAAGCTGCAGATTATTCTGTTGCTATTAACTCATAACATTTTTAGAACACTAACAACAGGCTTTTTTATTTGCCAATTATTTTTTACACTAGTTCTGCTCTGGGTAAAGTTACCTGTATTTAATCCAGGTAAATACACAGGAATAGCTGAATAAAACAGTAAATTACTCGGAAGTGAACTGAGTTGCAAATATCTTGCAAATACATTTATTTCAGACATATTACTAGGCCTGATTCAACTGTTCCCCCAAGGGATTTTGAGCATTAGTCACTTTGGTCCTCATTGTGAATTTTCCATCCAAATAATAATCTGTCTTGTTGAGGTCACTACAGAATATTAATCTCTATTAAATTACTCACATTTTAAATGTCTATTTCAAGTAGATGTTAGTTACCCCATATCCATCTCTCAATGGAAGAATATTATATTCTGTGATCAATTCCTCTGAAATAAATGAAAATAAATAAGAGATGGGAAGGAGCCTGTAACAAACCCCCAAAATTTTAATTTTTAAATCTGTTTTGGGATATACTTTGTTCCCAAATTTTTATGGTGGAAAAAGGACATTTTTATATACATTTTATAGTGCATATTTTCATATCTAGGAAAAAACAGCAGGACTTCAATAATGTCTACAGGGAAAAAAATCCCCAAGGTTATAAGAATTAATCCTTTTTGAACATACAATTTCATGCATAAATACAACACTGAAGAAATATGGAATAAAAACTAGTCAGTAGTCTATGGCAATACTTGAAGACCAAACTGCTCTTCTAAGTTGGACTATTCAAGCTTATCACAGTAAATTAGTATTGGCTTTCAGTAACTTGCTAACCAAACTTCCAAATGATAGCTTGACGAGAAGGTTTCACTTCCCATGCCCTATTTTCTGGAAATAAAATGGAATTATCTTTCTCTTCTACAAACCTCTGCAGTTTTTTCTTACACTTTGTCTTTTCCTCTACTGTACTTCTTTCCTTTATGCACAGTGGTCATATAAAACGCATAAAACTAAGGTGACTGTCTGAGTAAAGGAAGTTCTCCACTGTCTTAGTAGAATCTGAGATAAATGGAGAAAAATCATTCTCTAATGGTAGCCATCATGATAGTGCTTTAGACATTTATAAAAACCTGAGGGATGTTTAAATTAAATCACTTCCAATTAGGAGACTCCAAACCATAAAGATCATCAAATGTCTGTAATATCTTTTTCTGTGTTTCAGTACGGGTTTTTAAATCTTACCTAAGTTGATGTAAGCCATATAGATTTGCCTGAGTATAAGCACACACAGAGACACAAAGACAGGTATACACATGCCATACAAGTTTGTGCACAGTACTGGATGTTGCACAGATGTAAACATTCTTTCAAAGAATAAATATTAATCTTGTATATGATTCAAAACAAATACATTTACATATATTCAGTCTCGATCATTACATATAGTTATATGTACAAGCTTCCTTTCAGATACACAGTTCCGACACCCTGTGAAACTAATGAAATAACTTTGGATGAATTCTTCCCTCAAATTTTGTCACTCTACCTGTGCATTCTTCTGTTTTATGTAATATCATAAGGTTATGACATTTTGTCAGGCCATAGCTTCACAAAAGACCAGAACAGTATTGTCATAGTAGTTATGGAAGATGAGACATTTAATATTAACAATTTAATTTGATGACAAATCATGTGCTTATAATACCACCTTCCAATCAAACGCTTACTTGATAGAAAAGACTAATGAACTGAGAAAAAAATAGTACGAGAGTTTATTAAGACATTAAAACTGCACTGTAACCATTTTTTGTTCTTTCTCCAAAGCTAGATATTTCAGGGCTATAACGCGCAATGTTTTTGCAGACAGGCTCAGGTAGTGAGTTTTTTTATATTTCCAAATAACACTGAGCATAGAAAAACATTTTTTAACATTTTGAGACTTAGAGTTCATCTAGGTGAAAAATGCATAAACACAGAGCCCCTCAGTGTCTCCAGCACAGAATTTATGCAACAGCCTTATTCCTAAAAGATAAACACAAGCTGAAAGCAGAGGATGTTATCAAGAAGGCTTTGGAAGCATGTCAATTCAAATGCAAGGATAAATGAATTTGTACAGCTCTAGCAGAATTCCCTGGTGCCCCTTCCCTCCACTAGATGCATGACAGCAGTTCAGATATCTCACTTAAGAAATTCAGGCTTGCAAGCAATTTATTTAAACATTCTTATTCCACTCCACCAAAGACTATCCTTTGTGTCCTAGCCAGGAACTGCAGAGATAAAACACTAATGTCAGTTAAGTTAGACTTTAATGATAATGACAGCAGAATGAAAGTAGTTTAAAAATATAGCATATATATATGAAGTATGTGCATGGATGCCCTTCCAATTATTTCAGTGTCTTCCAAACTACCATTGCCCTTGCTCATTCATTAAGATTTATAAATATTCACATAAATTTTAATAATGGTTTATTTACATTAGCAAGATTAAAAATATATGAGGATGTTCCTGAAAGACATTCTTGCCTTTCTAACTTGTAGAAACAACCCCGGGTCCTGCTCATCACCTTCAAACTTCGAAGGTGGGGCAGAGCCTCTCTGTGCCAGAAATCTATTCAAACAGTCCTCAGGGTACATTTGTCAACTTTTAAGGTAAACTATGTGTCCATTTCTTAAGTGGCTTTCTTTATAGATCATCATAATTTCTTCACATACATTCATTAATGCTTCTTTCTACCTTAGACCCCTTAGCCATATAACTGATAAAATAAAAAATTACAAAAAATAAGGTCAAAGGTAACCCCTCCCTTCACTGATTCCCTGAACTTCTGGAAAATACACAGTGTCTGTGTACGGGGAATGGCACAGTGGAACTGAAATACAATTAAGGAGGTCATGAATAATAAGAAAGCTTTCCCAAGATCGCTATATGTGCTTCAATCTGCAGCAGAGGTGTTACACAGCACACATCAGTATACTTTTTCTCCCAAAAAAAACACCAGTGCAAGTGTGAATGTCTTGATCTCACTATCAAGCTGAATTGACATGGCTGTGTAATACCCAGTGACACCTGGAGAGTACTACAGAGGTACACCATTTCAGACCAAGAGTAAGGGCTCCAATTTACCTACAACATTGCCTGGAAATCAAGTACTTGTTAGAAAATAAGTTACTAATTCTTGCTGGCCATAAAAATTGTTAATAAACTATGCAGCACATATTTCTACGTAATTTTGGCCTGTTTCAGAGTAAAATACCCAAGTACTCACATGTATGTCCTTGCACATGCACAATCTCTGTGGGAACACTCCCCACCTCAGAAGTGAAAGCACTTCTTCATTTTTAAAGATTATCTGATTTGCATAATCACAATTAGATGAGGAAAAGAAGGTAAAACCCGATTAATTAGTTCTTGGCAAGTCGTAAATATATGCAATGCATTTATATTGAACTTTTTTTTCTACATAGCTTTGCTAATCCAGTGCAAAATTTATTTGTAACTTCAGGAGACAAAAGCGTAACATATACAACCATGCTTAGCTTTCTATGTATAACCTATAAGTTCTTTGCTGAACAGCTTAAATATCTTAAATAGCCACATTTGACAGACATCCCTCCAAATACAAAAAAAAAGCAATTCTCTTTATTGAACAATTTGTTTGCAAGTCTCCCTTCCACTCTGACCAAGCAACTGACAAGCACAGATGTAATACATGCAGCAGAACATTTCGTGCCGTATTTTCTTGGAAGACTCTTCAAACGTACTTTCTGTAAGAGTTCACTAAATATTTCATCTTTCAGCTTCCATAGTCTGTTCAAGGACATAAGATGAGCTAGTCAACACAGGGGTTTGACACTGTAAAAATAACAAGCCTTGTCAGAGCTGTGCTGCAATACTGGCTGCCAACTCGAATCCCCACCTTCTACATTAGGCCTGCTCTATTTGAAATGCCATGTAACTAAAATGACAAGCTTTTTGCTTCTCATGGCAATCAACCAGCACATTTTATGCTAAACCTTACACTAAAAAATGGTAGTTTGAGTTAACTTACACATAGTTTTCCTGTTTACAGGCAAGTGGGAAGCACCTGCAAATCACATTTGTTTCAGTTTCTGAAATGCAAACAGAATATTTTTTTCTAAACTTCAGTTCTGTTTTATTTACTGGTATTTGCACTAATATTTCTGAATCGGTCATGCCCAAGAGCCCAAAATTTTAGACAGATAAAAACAAGGCACTCATTGGGGTTTTTTTTACACATATTTTTCTAAAGTTCAGAATATTTGTTCAATTTTAAAGTAAATTTTAGTGGACTAAATATTTTCTAACAAGAGAATTTTCACTCAAGAATAAATCCGCCCTTCTGTCTGCCCATGTAAGATCTCCTTGGAAGCACAAAGCACATGCTGCATGCAACATGTGCCAGTGATGCTGATGAACTGACCTTGTGAGAAGCAGGAGCCTTTCTGGAAACAGTCCTTAGCCCTGGGATTCAGACCAGGAGCATGTGGCACCCCTGCCATGCCCTGGGGTCAGGCAGGCACACAGAGCAGCTCAAGTTTTGCAATACGTAACATGATACCAGCAAAAAGAATACCAGCAGGTAAGAAGTGAATTTTTTTTTAAGCACTTCAGGTGCTCCCCAAAGCAAAAGCTAATTTTAAAAGTAAGAAATAATTATTTTTTTTTTGCAGCTCTATATACAAAATGCTATGTCTATTTTATGGAATTTCTTTCACATAGAAGAGGTCTCAACCGAAGAGGTTCAAGGTATGTAATTCAAACTACTTAACTGCTTGCATGAATTATCACTTATTTCCCAAGAACCTTGATAATGTTATTCTACTATCTTGTATTATTAATTTTGCTAATATTAGTTAAACTTACACATTTGCATGGGTTTTTTTCTGACTAGCCTTGGAAGAGTCGCAGTGATCTAATATTATCTGTTATCATTTTTACAGAAGATGTAAATTCGAACTTAAAAGTTTAACTTTAAGTGCCTGAATTTCCACATAATTACAAAATTCTGCTTGGATTTGAAAACTTGTGTATCAGAGCACACTAATTTTGTGTGTAAAATATATAAATAAGGCCTTTATAACTCATACTACCTCAAAGGTAGTACTGCTGCTGTTCCTGATGTGACAGTGCAAACTTAAAATGATTATTTTTATCAGGTGAAATGCTAAATGCTAAACAATGACCCCAATCCAGGAAATAATTTATAGATGTAGTTAAATACAGAAGTTTGCGCGGTTCAGAGTTGTCGATTACACTCAAATTTCTACAAGTAATTGAGTTACTTCTCAGTATTTTTCTAAGGGAAAATAGTGGGAAAAGCTATGAAAATTTCTAACAATTAGAATTAAAATAATGTATCACTGAAATATTATTGTATTCAACAGATGTTGATAGCAAGAATAAAAGCTTAATTTTACCTTGTGCTTGAAGCCTCAAGTCATTTCACAGACTGAATTATCATTAAGGAATGTACACATTTATCACAGAAAATCCATGTCTGTATTGCTTCTAGGAAAGCAAATTAAAAGTTCCAAAGCAGTAGGGAAAACAGGAGAAAATTTATTTAAAACAAAACACTTATAAAATACTTCATTACAGTATTTGTCTCACAGTAATAAAGAGCAAAAATCCAAGGCAAATTCATGCAGAAATGCCTTTTGCAATAGGACAACTTATTTCTTCCACAGTTTCTGTTACATTTGGTTTGCCTTACATGGATAATTTGCAAAGAAAATTATACCTTTTTATGTGCACATGAAAGGCAAGATGACTGAATGCAAAGATTCACATTTAAAAAAAACCCCAAAACTAAGCATGAGTCCTGTTAGATCCACATCCTAAAAGAAGCAACTCAGATGGGAAGGCAAAGGCTACTCTATGTGATCTGCCCAGTGTATGTGCCCTCTTTCTTTCTATTAGTCACTGTAAATTTAGCAACTTCCCCTGATACCTGTCTTTTCCATTTCTGCCAGAATTCCAGCTCACTTTTCCTGTCTACATTTTCCTAGTATCACTTCTGTGTTTTCTTAAAGTTTGCTAGCAAATATTTATAAAACTCATTTACAGAAACATAAAGTAAAATGTGACTCTAAGTTCACCACACTGCAAAAAATCTCAAGGAAAAAAATCTTTGCATTTTGCCTAGCACTTTTTATTACATTAAACATTTGTCAGAAAAATGAGCCAGGCAGTAAACTAGGATCTCTAAGGATGTTCTGAATGCTTGTGACCGCTTTGAATTCTTGCAAAACACTTAGGAAAAGTGCTGATTCCTGTAAATACTTCAACCAGCTTTTTGCTGGCTTTATTCACTTATTCATTCAGAATGCCTTGTTTGGGATTGTGCAGCACTGAAAAATCGAGGTTCTCAATTTTTTAAATATTAACTCTTCCAATGAAAAATATAGTGTAGCAAAAGTTTCTGTTTAAAGAGATTTAAAGAAAAACGTCTAACTATAAAACCTTCCAGATTTCTCAGAAATAGAAAAGTAAACATATGCAATGCTGTAAGAAACGCATAATGTAACCACAGGATAAGTTACACGAACCATGTTATAGACATAGATGTTGCCTATCTCTTCTGAGTTCTAGTGTCCAGATTGTTTTAGCATCTACATCAAAGATCTTACATGTGGACTCATACAAGGGACATGAAAAAAAGAACCCACACAGTCCTTCTCTAAAGATTCTTATATGTAATTCTTGCTACTTTATCCCACAATTTTCTCAAAACACTTCTCCTCTGAAGGCCCAGGCACCTTAGAGGAAAATTGTTCAAATATACATTGGTAGAGAAAAATTTATTATCATGATCCATTTAACTAGCAACAGACTCAAATTACCCTATTGGAATGCAGTACCGATATTAAACATTGCACACCTCGAACCAGATCAGGAATTTTGACATGTAATATGCACATTTGAGTGAATGCCATGAACCAATTTGTCCAATTTATGAGAAATGCCTGATCAACTTATTATTCTATTTTTCCCTCATCTTGTATCTCATATAATATCTGAAAATCATTCAAGTAATGAGAATGTATTTTGGTATCAATTCTGAAGTAATTTTACAGACATATTTCTCACTGTTTTGAAATATTTGTAGGAATCCATTGCAAGAATGCATTTATCTCCACCACCTTCCTATGCAGAACTTCAGTTTTACCTCTATATTTTATACATCAAGATTGTTAAAGATCAAGTCCCACTGAAAATTATTAGGTGACCATGGAACAGATCCCTCCTTCAGAGCCCTAAAAGGCAACAACAGTTGGATCATTTGTTTCCTTTTGAGGAGATTTGGAGTTACAGACAAAGAGAGTGTTGGATAGCTGAATCTTATTCTGAATACCAAGACATTTCAAAGAGACAAAAGTACACAATCAGCTAGCTATGCACTATTTAAGCAAGAGCTTGAGGACACTATACACACAAAAAGGCACATGAACTAACAGTAACTGGCTCCTTGGAAACTTAAGCAAAGGAATTTTCCAAGAGCTTGGGGAAGTGAAGAGAGCTGCCTTTGCCCTGAGGAGCGGACAGGTGAGCAGAGCAATAGTTGCAACTCTCTTCTTTTCTTCTCTTTGCAGCACTGGCAATAACAGCAATAGCCAGTGTGACTTTCAGGGACACAGCGCAGGCAATAGTCCTGCCTCTGGCAGTGCACTCCTTCAGGCAACCTCACCTAAGCCTGGAACCAGCAGAGCATTAAATGACAGTGGTACGGATTGTTCGTTCAATCCGAAGCACATACACAGAGAGCATATATGTAAAACTATTCAGTTGAAGGCTGTACATTTCTGTAACAAGATTTTGCTAATAAGCATGATGATCTTTTGTTTTCCTTGTACCTTTATTTTTCTATGTAATTCCATTCATTTGTTCCTCTCTCCCTATGCGACATGTCTGCAAAACTGATAAATCAAAGTTGGTACTGCAGGTCCAAATCAATAAGAAAATGTGGGTTCAGAAAATGCTGCAACATTTATTATACCTCTATGTTAGTTAGTGTGAAGCAAAAAGGGGACTTGAGAAAGAAGTTCCAAGGAAAGGCAACTAATGTTCTGTTCTTTGTGCCTTTTGCCCAATATCTGCAAATGCTCTGTGAGGTCCTTGTGCTCCAGGTTCTCAGAAAGCTTTAGGAATTATCTGGAACTCCATATCTGCCAACTGCTTTAATAACTGGTTAGAAATACTCTATGTTCAATATTATTTAACTGTAGTACTACTTAATCAGCTGCCTGAAAGACTGCAGAACAAGTTTGCCACTCTTCTTCTTTCTTCATACTGCCCTTTTTTTCTTTAGCTAACAAATGCTCAGCCCTTACTTTCCACTTTACCAACACTAAAGTGTGCCATAAACCAGTATTGCAATGGTTGAACAGGAATTAGTGTCCTCTTACACCTGTCTAAAATTTTGCAAGAACAACTATCATCAAGCTATTTGCCCCAGCAAAAAAGCAATTCCTTCTTTAACCTATATTCAAACACCTTGTCTAATACAACTAGCATCAAAATAATAATTTTATACTTTCTTAAAAATGTTGATGCAACTATTACCAAGCAGAATATTGCATTCTTTAAAAAACACATATAAACTAGGCATACATTTTAACTAGACACCTATTGTTTATTAGTTTCTAAGTAAATGTTAACAAAAACCTAAATTGTAGTTGAGATATTATAATTTCATATTTTGTAATGAAATACAGAGTTCAAGGTTCTCTTCAATTTGTAAAAGGGAATATTACCTGGTAAAATGAATATTTGACTAACATTTAAATACATACAGACATAGTATAAAATGACTGCACTTTCAATGGGAGCTGGATGTGTAAGTTTCACAACAGATAGTTTTGTAGCATATTACAATAATTTACTTCAAAATATTGCCCTTCCTAGAATTAAAATTAAAGAAGACAGAGAACTGAAAATTCAAAAGCATTAGGTAAATTTAGTTCTCTTCTCTCTAGGATGACAGTCCTGGCAAGCACAACTTTTATCTTTATGCAAAATCTGGTTTTTACAAAACTATCTTTAAAAATTACAGGATTATCCATACGGGAAGATACTTACAGATCCTGCCACTTGAGAGGCACTCTGAAATTCATCAATATCTTCTGTAAGTGTTTCAACCCCAGGTACTTGAGCTGTTCCAAAGAGGTAGAAAAGTAGTGAATCACTCTAATTAAGTAAACATTAGTCATTTTTGAAAAAAAAGTCCATAAATTAACAGCTGAGAAGGCAAAAGTGGTTCCAGCAAATGCACTACTTTCCAGTTACACTTTAATGGATTTTAATTTATGTCTGATTTTATGTCTGATTTTAATTTATAAGCTTAATGCAACATGGAACAGTGTCTCTAATGTGACTGGAGTGATAAGCAAGTTTCCTTCAGATGCCAAGGTGTCTTGTAGGTTATTTATTACCTTTACTCTTAAAACTAAATACTGTTTGTTCTTTACACAAGTGAGTAGTGGAGTTTGGAGTGGTGATATTTGTCTTTCCAAGGCTCAGCCATTCTCCCCATCCACCTCTACAGAAAAAGAGCAAGGCTCAGTGGAGGATTGATTCAAGAGACAAACCTGACAGCCTTGGCATCTACAGGGCAAGTTTGCTGTGCAGTCACCGAAACTGATGCTTCTAATCAAAATCAAGAACTTAGCTTTTAAGTTCTTCCCTTAGTTCTTTGCTGTGAAGTGGTCCAATGGAAAAGATAAACAATTTCAAGAGGTATAGTTTAGGGCAGTGAAAAGAAATTGCAGATTTAAAGTGCCTTTTGTTCTTTGATCATGAGACCTGATTCCTATCTCTCGTTTTTGCTGCAATTCAGCAGCATTATGCTAGAGGGAAATTAGTGTAGTGGTTAATAAGAACCAGATCCAGATTACCAGTGGAGTCAGTACAGCGCCTGATGTTGCACATGATTATTTCACATAAGCTACTACATTGGCTTTATTAGGTGGAATTGCTTTAAGTGAGGCATATTTTAAGGGCTGTTAGATCAGATGTACTGCCAACTACTTCTGAACCTAGTTTATCTGAAATCTACAGGAGAGATGTTCCAGATCTAACAACAGTTTTCCACTAACGCAGAAACAGACCATTATCTAAAAAAGCTACCCTCAATTTTGCTGTGCATCAGCACCTTGCTTGCATAATCTCGAATGAACAGTTTGCATCAGCACTTCCCAATGCATAGTTTTCTCTCAGTAAAGTAATTGGTACTGATAAAGAACAGCAGAAAAAATAAATTCAAATAAACCTGGTAAGTGAAGCCTGTTAGTCACTATTTTATGACATAAAACACCTGTAAAAGGACCTAATTAAAAATTCAGTGCAACACAATGACTTGGTTACATAGTTTTTTTTAACAACAAGAGTCTCTTTTATTGGAAATAAATATCAGATGCACAGAAAGCAAGCAATGTGCTGCATTTATAGGAAAGTGATAGAATGGGCAGTTGCCTGACTTCTGTGCCTGTTTTAAGCCTGTGCCTACTTGTGAAATCCAGCTGTAGGGTTTTTTTCAAACCAAAATGTATTACTACCTAATATTTTAAGAAAAAAACCCCCATATGTTTTGAAACATTAAACATTTATGAGAGGGCCTCTTGACAGAAATTTGGAATTACCTTAGTACTGACCTCAGTCCTTTTTGCCTTAGAGGCTTTGCTATTTTCTAGCTATATGACTAACAGGTTCATGTATATTCAGACACAAGATAGATGTGTTTAGAACAACATGAATGTCATTGCCCCACCTACTTACCTAACTTTCATTCTCTATATTTTTATTGAAGGTTGTTTTTTGAGAGAAAGCATTTTCTGTCTTCTCTATAGCCATACTGACTACAAAGTATTCAGAAGCATATGAAGTGGTCACTTTACAATAACTATAGCACTTTTGTGCTCCATACCCTGTGACCATGAAAGATCCAGCTTCGATATTACAGGGCATGCCAGAATGTTTTGACAGTTTCACATTCTTTAACCCTGGTGCCTCTGCCACTTAGCAACAGCTAACTATTTCAGAAGACAGTATGACAAAGTGGGCATATTTTCCCTTCAAGAATAAGGGTACACAGGAAGGAAGAAGGAAGGCCAGGATCTGTTCAAAATAAATTATATCACGAACCGTAGAAGTTTTTTTGGCATGTATGTCTTATCCCTCTGCCTGTCTTTTCTGCAACAATCTTGTGCTTGCATACTCCCTTACCTATCCCAAACAAGTCACCACCACCTCACTTTCTGGGGATTATGCTCATAATAGAAGAATTTTGCCTTCCTTTCACTGGGCTTAAGTGAAGTCATCAATCTGGGCATCTCTTGTTGATAATCTTCATGAAGATTGTAAGGAAATCATATTTTGGGATTCTGAGTCCCCTATTATCTCCTTTAATAAACTGATACATTTGTACATTTGTACATTCTTACAAAACCAATTTGAAAAATTTATCTTTAAAGACATACTAGTTACTAAAAGTTGGTTTACAAATGAGGCAAGGGAACTGAGGAAGAGCTCAGGTTGCTGTGAAATATAATAGCACACATAAAAGCACTAAATAACAGACAGCAGGATAATTTAATTAAAAATAACAAAAGTTAATTCAGACTTTTTTTTAATACAACTTGTCAAAGGCTTGTGAAGACCACACTGCAAATCAAATCCTACAATTCAAAGACTTGGCTGGTTCTGCCCAACAGTAAGGAAACAGACTGAAAGATCTATCTTTTCAGACTCTCTGTCTAT
Organism: Acanthisitta chloris; assembly: GCF_000695815.1. NCBI lineage: Eukaryota > Metazoa > Chordata > Aves > Passeriformes > Acanthisittidae > Acanthisitta > Acanthisitta chloris. Next base: position 150,666 of record NW_008686385.1, read on the forward strand.
TCCTTTCCCTCTCCATTCCAGCAACAGCTAAGATGAAGCTAACCTTCATCAACTTAATCTTTAATAGGAAAGCTGAGAATTCTCTGAAAAGATATTCCTTAGGAAGTGCCTTTTCCAGCATTTCAGGTGCTATTCTGTTCAAAAACCTGAACAGAAATTTAAATAAGTCTGTCCTGACTGCAGATTAGAGCAACATATGATCATGTTTGTATGAGGAGAAAAAAATGTTCTTCAGAGCTATTGTATAAACTCTTCATTTCTACTGTATATTATTTGAATCATGTGGTTGCATGTGCAGTATTAAATTAAATAGACTATACTTTGGCACAGAAGCCAATTGGCAATGAGCTGCCCGTGTCAATGCTATTAAGCTGTTTTACATCCAAAATAGTGTGCTAACATACAAACTGTCTACTAAGAACTAATTCTGGCCCAAGACAGCTCTCAAAATGCGCCTAGGAATTATTCTGGAGTGCTAATTGGCCATGACAAAAACCATGCGAGTGGCTCTTCGCAGAGATTTGAAGCGCAAATGATTGAGTTCAAGTGTTTAATCTTTTACAGACATAACCTCTGCTCTTTAATTCAACATGTTGGTGTTTGGGGTTTTTTTTTTGAGCAGCAAATATTTATATAACTTACCATCAGAGTCTGGCACTGCTGGCTCAGATGTCTGAGATACCATGGAGACATCTTCTGGCCTTTCTGCCAAATTGTCCCCTTGCAATCTAAATTGTGGACAAACGCAATGAAAACATTTGTAATCATATTCCATAGATAAGAGACAGAGCGTTAACCCTGACTACATACCCTACTCATGATATTGTTCTAATTAAAAGGGCAGCTTTGCTGAAAAGCCCACACCCACTGTTCAGTCATGTCATCCCAGACTGTCTAGTAACCAAAAGTAACCTCCAAGAAACACCAACTGAATGCTAGCTTATGTAATTTTGCATATCTTTTTAATATATTTGAGGGTTTGGTAGTATCATGTGTGTATGAAACTGTGAGCATACTTCACTACCATCAAAAATATTTTAATGAAACAGGACTGTACTGGATGTCCATATGAAGATGCTGGCAGTGGAGGGGCTGTAGGGGTGGCCTTGGTGAGGAGAGGCTGGACACAAGTGGATCCATCTGGCTCCAGAAGACCCACTGCAGGGTACATCTGAGCCCTTCAGCCAAAATCATGGCACCTTGGAGAAAACATAGCTAAAGAAGAGCAAACAACGCTGCAGAGGCAGAAGAGCAAGGAACAGAAAGAGTGGGAAACAGCTGAGTCTCCAAGGAGGAGCTGCTCCATACTCCAGAGCAGATACCCCCCGGCAGTCCATGGCAAGATGCACATCAGAGCTGATATTCACTATAGCCCATGGAGGACCCACACCAGGGCAGGTGGATATGTGCTGGAAGAACTGTAGCTCATGGAGAACCACCAATAAATCAGAATTTTTGTGATGGAGTAAAGTTGGGCCCAGGAAAGGGAGTAGGAAATGTGTGGTTTTAATGTGTGTCTTTTAGTTTCTCATTATGTAAATCTATTTTAATTGGCAACAAATTAAACTAATTTTCCCCAAGTCACATCTTTTACACCCACAACAGTAAATAGCAACCATTTTATCTGTCTTTATCTTAATCCACAAGCTTTTATGTCCTATTTTCTCCTGTCATCCTGCTGGCTTGGTGGGGAGCTGGCCCTTAGCCAAGGTTAAGCCGTCACGGGGAAATACATGCAAGAGTATTTCCTCCTCCTTTGTTACTTTTTAAAAGTAAAACACAGTAATTATGGAAAACTTTATCTTCAGGCCTTCCCACTGCACCAGCTGACTGCAGTGCCTTGACAGCAATTTACAAAAATAATCCTTGTATCTTTTAAATGAGCATCCCAAGAGTCCCACCATCCTTTTGCAGGCTCTTATGAATCCCAAGTACACATTCTGCTCTGAAGAAATGGTTTGCAGCTCTTAATACAATATAACTTCCATTTACATAAAGGTTATCTTACCTTGGATTTATTCAGACATGAAAAGAATAAGAAAAATGCAATTCAATATTGCAAAGCCCAGGAATCATAAAAATGCATTGAAGTAAAACCTTGGGGAAAGAAATAATTTATCTTTTGAAAAAAAAAGTTCTTTTCACTCTGTATTCTCACTTTCTGCAGCTGTTTTACACAAAACTTTGAATTAACCTTTGAAACCAGGCAGAACCCTCATATCTGCCCTGTCTGAATTTCACGTTTTATGACTATCATAGTTATCTAATATATCTGAATCTTAACTCATCTATTTGTATCTTCTCAAAACCATTTCCTCTCACTCCACAATTATTTTATCTCCTTTTATTGCCTCCAGAATGTTTTATTCATGATGGAAAGCTCAACGTAAATTCATAATGTTTCTTACTTAAGGAGGCAGTCCCATAGAACACAAAACTCCTCAAGGCAACAAAAGTGTAAAACTTAGAAGCTGTAAACGTAATTTTGAAAATTACTTCTACGAATCCTTGATAGTTCTACCCCTGGTTTGTAATGTTCTAGTTGCTAAATTTTAAAGCCTAGTTTGTCAAGCAGCATTATACCAGGTCTATCACTACAAATAATCTTGTGGGTGTGTGAATTACAGTCGAACTGCCGGTATGGTTTAGAAAATATGACTCACAGATTCACAGAATGTGTACAGTTGGAAGGGACCTTCCAGTCATCTCTTCTCCAGGCAGAACAGACCCACATCCCTCAGCCTATCCTCATAAGACAGATGCTCCGGTCCCTTAATCATCTTTGTAGTCCTCCACTGGACCTGTTCCAGGGGCTCCATGTCTCTCCTATACTAAGAAGACCGGAACTGGACATAGTACTCCAGATGTGGCTTAGGAGAGGGACAGGATCACCTCCCTTGACCTCCTGGCAATGCTCTTCCTAATGCACCCCAGGACACCATTGGCCTTTTTGGCCACAAAGGCACACTGCTGGCTCATGGACAACTTGTTGTCCACCAGGACCCCCAGGTCATTCCCTATAGAGCTGCTTTCCAGCAGGTCAGTCCCCAGCCTGTACTGGTGCATGGAATTATTCCTCCACAGGTGCAGGACCTGCATTTGCCTTTGTTGAATTTCAGGTGGTTCTTCTCTGGCCATCTCTCCAGTGTGTTGAGGTCCTGCAAAAGGGCTGCACAGCAGTTTGGGGTATTGGCCATTTCTCCCAGCATTCTATTCCCTATAGAGCTGCTTTCCAGCAGGTCAGTCCCCAGCCTGTACTGGTGCATGGAATTATTCCTCCACAGGTGCAGGACCTGCATTTGCCTTTGTTGAATTTCAGGTGGTTCTTCTCTGGCCATCTCTCCAGTGTGTTGAGGTCCTGCAAAAGGGCTGCACAGCAGTTTGGGGTATTGGCCATTTCTCCCAGCATTCTGTTGTCAGCAAACTTGCTGAGGAGGCATTTGCCCCTTCATCCATGATATTAAAAGAGCATGCAAAAAGAGCACAAACCTATTTCTTCTACATTCTTTGAATGAGTCATGGTAAAATCTTATATTGTCTCATCAGGGGAAGGAAACAGTAAATAAAAAAAACAGATTCAAGACTGACATTGTAGATTTTTCTTTTCATGTTAAGCACATTGCTGGACTCAAGCATTTAGGATGCTTTTCTTAAAACCCAGGTTGTTGGAGAACAGCGTGTGTCATCAAGATGAGGATATTACAGTTTGATAATTCAGTAGAAGTCACCTATTTTACCAAATGAAAAAATACTTGACATATTTGACAAGAAAATAAATGCTGTCAATATCCATAGTTCAGCTGAGTTTACTGCTCTTCTTTACTGTAATCAGCTACATGGTATGTGACTGCACTTCCCCATTCCTTCTGTGTGACAGAAGTAGTGGTCTTGTTTTCAAAGCTCCATGATGCCTATCAATATCCAATTTACATGAGCTATTAAAAGGACAACTTCTTGACATTATGGCCATTGCTGCTTTAGAAAGATGACAGATTGATGACCCAACTTAGAAACTGAGAAAAAGACATGAGATGATCCTATGAAACAATTCCTTATATGAATCCAAAATCCACCTACTAGCATCCTAAACTGACTAATTATAGTGGGTACCTAAGAAAGGGTGGGGATAGTGGAGATGGAAGGAGAAAGTAATGCATGAGTAGCTGTGATTTCTCCACTAGTACCATTCTTAAAAGAATCCTGTAGCTCTTATAGATCGACAGAGTTCGCAGACAATACAACATTGGAAGTAAACTATAACTTGGGGGGAACACTTAGGAAGCTGAACTAATATAGTAGACTTTTCCTCCACAATTTAAAGCTAGCACGCATTTTCACGTCTGGAATTTATGGAAACATCTACCCTTGAGCAAATGGACTTTGAGAGGTAATCCCAAGTCCTGTTTTGAGGGCAGCTACTGATATGTCTACACTTGAGTGTGTACATGACTGTAAGTACAGATGCAGGACAAATTCCTACTTAGGAACTCTTCCAGTGCACTAAATAGAGGTATACACTGTGATTGTCCTCTATGTCAACACTGCTCTCCTCTGATATTCTTAAAATAAGTAGCAAATGAAATTAAACTTCATGTTATATCAGAATACTACAATTAAAAAAAAACCCTAGAAAGTAGTTCACATAATTATCACAATTACTTCCAAGGACTACATTGGATTAATGAAAAGAATTACAAATACTTAATTACAAGCATAGGCACTTTCTAGTATCAGGGCCTAATGAGAAGGCATAAAATATCCTTAAAAACAAGAAGGGAAAATGTTTTGGATACCTCACAGTGTGATATATGCTTGCTAGTATTTGTTCTTTGTGTAGACTACCAATTCAAGTATGTGCATTATTCATTGGCTTGTGCTGGTGTGTAGTAAAGGCAGTTCTTTAGGAAATTTTATGTGTCAAATCAAATGCAGAGGAGGGTGATTTTCACTTATAGACAGCTAAATTTGGATTATATTAGGTTAATACTATTCTGACCTAGTCTTCCAGAAGTATGTCACTTAAATAACCAAAGTCCCATTATATTCCTCCTAAAAAAATGAGCCAGAAGAAGGGTTATCATTTTTAGACAAAATCTCCTTTAATCCGAAATAAAACAACTATGAGCAACAGTTATATAATTGTTGTGCATGTGGCTGACCTTCAAATTCTAGTACATGACTAAAGAGTTCTTTTTATTTTTAAACATTGCAAACTAGAGCTGGATAAAATGTGCTCAAATCCTGATGTTCCCCAGAGGTGAACAACAATGTTGAAATTCCACTTGAGAAGAAATCCTGAAAACTTGTTATTTCAAGACAATACAAACGCTTCTGCTGACTTTTTAGTAATGAAGAAAAATTCCTCCAGGGGCTCCAAGATAGTAAAGGGCACTCCCCAAGGAGAAAGGGGGAAATTACATGTCTGAGCACTGCAGCTCCAGCCATTCTCTCTGCTCTGCACTGCGTCAGGTAAATTTTGTTGAACCTGGAAAATTGCTGTAAACCATTTTTGGTTTCTGTGAAACATTATTCCTGAAGAACATGCATTTAACTGGAAATTCTGGATCTGCTTTCCTGAAGACTCAATTGACTTCCTTCAGCTAAATATGGTGAGAAGTAGCGGAAAGTTTGGTGAAGAATCCTTAAGTCTTCCAGCAAAAAGAACACTAAAGTTATTTTCATGATCAGCCAAGATTGTGTACATTTGCAAAACTACAGTGACAAAGTTCTTTGAAAAACAGAGGTAGTGTCATGTTTGTATTAGAATCTTAATTAAGGAGATTTTTGACTTGTTGAATAACTTATTTTGCTTAAATTATTTCAAAGTAGGTTAACTATGCTCTTGAAAAGATCTTAACAAATACTTCAGTGATTGATAGTTTCTTCAAGAATAGTTACTAATTTGGATCAAAATTTAGATCAAATAAATACATTTTGCAAGATTAATATCATTTACTTATTAACAGAAGAAATTTATGCATATAACATGATGATGTTTCTTTCTCAGTCAAAGGGAATTTCAGTCAGAGATGAGGAGAAGGATAAATTTGACATATTGGACTTCCTTTTTTTAAACTTTCAAATCATCTGTTTCGTTTCTGTAATTTGAAACATTACATCTACATCTAACATCTCTCTCTGATAGCATTGTAATACCGAATTACAATTTCCCTAGAACAAATACATATCTCCAGGTAAGTTATAGCAACAGAGATCAGACAAAAGTCCTGAAAGGCCCCACATGCTTTTAGCTTACACTGAATGTTTTCTTGCACCTTTCCCTAGCAACCTCAACGCCAGTAAGGGTACTTCAAGCTTCATAATCATTTGTCCTGACTTGACTATAATATAGTGAGTTTCCTTCGTTCTTTGTTCCCAAACATACTGATCCAAATTCTGATCTCATGTGCCTTGACTTACTGTATCCAAAAGTTATGCACTCCTTTCTACTGGTGTAAAATCCAAAGTTTTTTCAGCACCTAAATATAAAGCCAGGAATTTCTGACCTATTCCATTTGTTGTACTAATGCCTTTTACAAAAATAAAAATGTTTAAACTGTGCCAGCAAAATTCTTAATGTATTCACAGGTACAGAGACAAAAATATGTCAGTTTTCCAGTATAGACTATACTGGTCAATATAATGGCAAAATTCCATTACATAAATATTATTAAACAATATACAGGCAAAAGTACTCTTTATCTGGTAAAACTCTCGATCAGCTTTAGCTACATACTCTACCTTTCTAATGAAGACTAGATTTTAAAAGAAGTTTATACAATTATTAGATCAATGAACTCTAGAAGAAAAATGTCTTAGATCTATGAGGCAAACAAAAGAGGACTGTGAATTTGGTGAGCAACGAGAGTGGCTGCCACCTCTCAAGTCTGGGGCAATAATGGGAAAGCTCTGCAGCATGTCACCTTGTTATATATCAACTAACCAGTGTCATAGCTTCTGTTTTCACATAGGCTAAAATACAGGAAGCATCTGCATTGAAGAGAAGTGAAGCATGAAGACTATTGGATTATCCTGCAGAACATTATCCAGGAAGGCAGACATTTCCAAAATTAAACTGTAAGGCTACATGAATAAATACAGATATTTAACAAAATTTCTGAGTAAAATGTAGTAATATAAGCTTAATGACATATTCAGCATGCTTCCCAACAGAGATTTATAATCCCTTTAAATCCACTTTAAAGGAGTGATGCAGACCTATCAGGCAGGAGTGTGTTGTTACTATCTATTCTATTTATGTGAGATATACAGCATTTGTAATCTTTGAGTTTCACCCTGATCTAAGATACAGTTAATCTAAAATAACTTCATTTTCACTGATACCATTCAAATCACAGTCTGTTTTCTTGCTTTTTCCACTCACTTTCTAAAGGACACTGTTTCTCAGTGCTTGCACACTAGAACACAGCAAATTATTTTAAAATTCATAAAAGAGCAGTTAAAAATGGATTTTGACTGGAGCCCATTCTCTTTCTGCAAATTAAAAACACTATTTTCCAGTCACCCTTGAAGATTTTTGCGGAAAGTTGCTCTAAGTTTCCATGTCACCAATAGGTAATGCACAGCCATAATGTTTTCAGCTGGTAATACTGGAATATCCACTTGTTGAGCAAAACTTACACATTGACACAGCCTGCAAAATAATCTTTTCTGTGTGCTGTTTGCCTTTTCAAAATGTCTGAATGCAGGTCTTTGTGCATTTAAATAAGTACACTCTGCAGCTATTTCTGAGGAGAACCAAAAGTGGAAATATATTTCCCAGAGTAAGGAATCCATAAAGAGACTGAATTATCTAATCCTTTTACAAGATGGGGAATTAAGCCATTCTTATGGCAATCTTTTATTTGCTGCTGGCTTCAAACCATTATCTCACAGGAGAAAAATTACAGTCTTTGTCAGTCTTTTCAGACTTAACTCTCTTTCTTCTCCTGTGAACCATTTTTTCTAGGACTTGTGAAAGAGTTTTGTGTGTGAGTGGGCATGTGTGTCTTTAAGACCTATATTAAATGGTTATCCAGAGCCTCAAATTATGACCAACAAGCTTACTCAAGCTCATGATCTCCTGGCTTCATCCCTATATCTTTTTCATCCAGAAGCAACTGTTGTGGCTTATATACATTACAGTATAGCACCAAACAGAAAGAATCCATAAACACTGTAATAAAGAATTAGCTTGCAAAGCACACATCAAAGAGAATGAGGCAAAAGAAGGGAGAAAGGCTTGGTAAAGCACTTGTCTTCTTAAATTATTGAGGGGGTTAAATGGGTTTTGTAGAGGAAAAGAGAAAGAATTGTCTTGAGGAGATCTACAAATGAAGGACAGAATGAAATGGGTGTTACCCTCCGTCAAACTGAGAGACAGTAAAATACTTTTCAGGACCAGACAAAATAATATTCATTTCATTTTTAAATATGCTCCTACTGCTTTAATTTTTACAAATCAAGACTGGTACATTTAAAAGATCTAAAAAATCCTTTACATCTACTATTATCATTTCCCCACAGCATTTTTAAATGTTCACGAGTGTACCAACCTCCTCAAGCCAGTTGTCTCTTTTTACAACCAGATGGAAATAAAAAAAAATTAGGTATTGTAGAACAATAGCTCTTATGAAAGATCTTCTAGAGACACATCATAAATTCACAGCATCTTATATGGCATTCTTCCTTCATAACTAAAACCAGATACTAATTCCCTGTCAGTAAAGTTACAGTAGGACTATCTCCAGATGAACTTGGCACACAAAGTGCCATGTTTCTAAAACCATACCTATCATAAGTACAGTATATTAGTATGTATGTGCAAGATGCAATTCACGTGCAAATTTTATGTATTAAGTGCACGTCTCAAGTATGAGTCTGTTTTTGCTAACACATAAACACGTATCTTCAAACACATGAAAGTCTTCCATTTCCCTTATGTTGATTGTCAGGTATTTATGTCAAAAAAAAAAAGCCTACCCCACTCGTGCATCCTTTAAGGAAAAAAAAACAGCTGCTAAATCAAACTCAGAGAGAAATGCCTCATTTGAAAATCCTGGTTTCATCACAACTTACATTTCTGATAAAAGAAGGCATATTTATGATCACAGTATTTTGTGAAACTTCTGATAGGTCTGAAATTAGTGCTTGGTGGATTTACCAACTGGGAAATTCAGGTATAAAAGAGGGAGAAAAGAAGTCTGAACTTCCTAGGATTTCTGTCTAAGCACTTGATATAAATCTCTTGTCTTATATTGTTCCCTTCCCAAGACACAGTTAAGATTTTGAAAATAGAGATACTTGGCCATTCTTCCAAAACACACATTCATTGGGGAGTTTGCCATAAAACTAATTAAGGTTTGGGACTAAAAATTGTAATATCTTGTGCATTTTAGAGCTCAGACTTAGATCCATGAACTAAAAAAATAATTTGAAGTCACACAGATATTCTCTATTTTGCATATAGTAAGATGTTCTAAAGAAACATGAGCCGTGAAAGAAAAGGTAAGACAGCATATTACTCTGACAACTTCATAAGTGAACCTATCAAATCTTAAAAATTTATTTATGGTCTCTGTCTCTGATAACTACCAGGACCAGTAAAAACATTTTCTGAATTATATTCTTCTTCAGTGTCTTCCTCTTTTTTGAAAGAACAGGATACCAAAATGGTACAACACTCCAGAAAATGAAAGATACAGTAGTTTATTTTAACTGTATTTAACATTCACAATACCAAGAGAAGACAATGAAAACATTATTGTGGTTATTTATGCATCAAAGCTGAGCAAATTAATCACTTGCCAAATTCAACCATTGAAGAAACTAAATTAAAATTTATTAACTTTTTGTCACAGCTTTTTATTCCCCATAGTTCTTTTTGGTTTTCTACATTATAAGAAGTTCTATGTAGCTAAAGGAAAAATATGGTGCTTGCTCACAATTTTCCAAAGTGAAAGGAGATTTTTCAAAGTTATAAAGCACTACCATACAGAGCTTAATTTACTTGTTTGCAACTCTTAAAAGGAAAAATATGCAAAGGCAACACTTTGTTTGGGACAAAAATCCACGGAACTGACAAACAAACAAGGAAAATTCAGCTCTTTGAAACAAAAGGTTCAGTAAAACGAAGGTCAAAAAAAAATAGCTAAAGGAAAAAAAGAATGAAAAATAGTGACACGAGCCATCTGGAATGTTTTGTGCTTTCTCTGTAAGAATAGCCACTTAGAAACAGCATACAGACAGAAAACTAATATGAAATGCAGGACAGGCAAGAAAAATTGTGTATATAATCAAAATAACCATATAATCAAATGTTAGCTAACATTTGAAGACACAAAATTCCTCAGAGTCTGTACATGAATCCCAGTCACAGAATTTTTTCCCCCAATATTATTTCTGTACCAACCATTTGAGTTTGGAAACACTTTTTTTCCTTTCGTACTTTGAAGTGATTTATTCCCAGATTTAAGGAAAATTAACAAACCAGAAGTTTCTGCCAGACACTGAGTCACTAAGCTGGCCTTACCAATACTGGGCAGACATACAAAGACTATCTTTATGCAAATACGTGTACCAAACCACACATATACCTGTATCCATTCCCCAGTATTACATCACAGCATACAGAGACAAATCATGGATTATATGGAGGACTTGAGAGGTTATTCTTTCTGACACGTGCATATTATTGATTAATCTGAAATACTGAAATTGACATGACATCATCTTCCACCTTTCTGCTGCATGATTAGACAGAAATTAGCTGTTTCTTTTAAAAGCTGACATATTTCAAGGTATTTTCACATGAAGGAAGACTAAAAACTTTATAAAACTCACAAATAAGAAAAATACAAACCCTTGGGCGTTCTTTGTTACATTTCTGTGTAAAAGGCTGTACTACAGACAAATCAAAAATTTGTATAAGAGGACAAATTTACCTACAATTCCCTATGTAGAATAAAGCTAGCAGGAAAAAAATGGGTCATAATGGTTCAAAACCAAGTAGTCAATAATAAAGCAGAAAAAATGGAACTTAGTGGGGAACACAATAAAAATTTGAGATGCAAGTCATCTGGATACTCTGCACCTTCTGCTCTGACAGAATATGCACTATGCATTTATTTACAGACACCTTTCCATCACCTCTTAACGGTGCACTTAAATGGACTATTATAGTTCATGTCAGCATATCTGAACCACCTTCAAATTAGCACCTGCAGATGCTATCCTTGAACAGTTTTGACAATTCATGTAGCAGCTAAGGAATATTTGCACAAGCAGAAATTTCCCTGCTAGATTTCAATGCAGTCTTAGCCTTTCACCATCTCACCCAGACAGCACATACTGATACATATGGTCAGGATATGGGGAAAGCAGTCCATGGAGTTTCAATGTCATTTTATCCTGCATGCATTTTCAAGGTACTACTCCCTTTATGGTGACTCACACCAAAATGGCTCAGTCTGGGAAAGAAGACTTCACACTCAGACTTGAACAGCAGCAGTCCATTGAAAACAGAGCAGAAGCATCTACTGTGATGGCTTGGTCTAATTGGCAGAACATAAACGCAGACCACTTGCTAAAAACTGCACCAGTGGCAAACTCTACATTTTCCTTCTTCCAGGATCTATGGCATCTATCGGGAATACCAGAGGTTGCCTCCCTTTTTTACCTTACCTGATCTAACCCTCTGTCCCAATATTCACAGAATCACAGAATCTATTAGGTAGCAAGGGACCACAGTGGGTCATCTGGGCCAACCTCCGTGCTCAAGCAGAGCTATCCTAGAGCACAGTGATGCATGGTGCAGTACCTGTTCCCTGACACCTTCCCATCCTCAGTTCTGAGGTTATTTAGGGATTACATGCTCGGACAAGATAGGAGAACTCATCTCATTTCAGAACATAAGTCAGCCATCCCAAAGGCTTCTGTGCAGGAAACACAATGACAATGAGAGCAGACTAGTCATAAACAATAAGAACGGGATCTAGTGAACAGCTGAAGTTGAGGAAGCTCAGTAGACTTCCTTCCTTTACTTGAGGAAATCTTCCAGGAGCCCATCATCTTTATCTGCTTTTTAAGTGTAGTCTTTTGTCAGTATTTCTGATCTTCCTCATAGGGGTAATTAAATTCATTAAGTTTTCTCTTTGTTGTCTGAAGTTTCAGGAGTGTTGTCCGTGGTCAGTACATACAGTAAAGTGGCTTGTTAACAGCAGTTTTTTCTCTATTTACATTCACTTGTCAAGCTTCAGACACTATTTTCTGCACAGCTCATTATCAAATTTTCCACCAAATGATTCTTTATGACCTCAAGTCTCATTAGTATTGTTAGAGCTTTGTGATACTCAGATAAAGCACCTCCATACAAACTCTTACTGTCTAAGATTCTAAAATGGTTGAAGCTAGATTAACACCAGAGAATTCCCCAACCAACCAATTAATTCCTGTACTTTTCTAGAGATACATGATGGCCAATTGAGACAACAGTTCCATTCTTTCTGCCATTATTCTGCAATTTATAACAAATTACAGCTGGTTCCTTCAATTCTTTGATCTCCCCCCCTACACATTCAAGATTGTCATGGCTCTATATCACTCTATATCTGCTTAAAGTCCAGTGGCATATTTCAGAGAACCGACATATGATTCTTAAATTTCATACAGCAACACATAGTTTATATGATTATGTCCCAAGTATACATGGATATGGTGGAGACCACACTGTAGAAAACCAAACTCACTAAAATATTGCAAAAAATCCATATGGTTCAAGAAAAGTTAACTGGTCCTGGTAAACAAACAAGCTAACTTGAAGACTGTTTGGAGAAGACATCTTAAAGGAGTCAGAGTCATAGATGATGAGCAGGGTAACAATGAAGATTTCACAGGCAAGGCAAACTGATATGAGAATTTTTTAGTACCTTTTCAAAACTAAGTTTTCCAAAAACATCTGTAATGGCAGCATGCACAGAGCACCTCATTTATTCTACATGAGCAGCTCAAGCATACAAATTACCACACTTGATCTTTACTCCACATCCCAGTGGCGACAACCAGAAAAGACATATCTACTTTTTCAATGTACAGATGTACTCTGTTTGTTTATACCTATATATTCGATTCCTCTAGTATGCTAAAAGGCCTTACTACACTGTGCTTTTGCTCTAGCTAATCTTAAAATATTAACTAAAACATTGCATCTCAAACCGACATTTGTATGCAACTAGTGCTCTTTCCCAACATTCTTGTTCAGAAGCCTTCAAGCTTGTGGCACAGTATGTTTTCTATAATCCCATTTCTTTTTTAATCACATGCAACCCTTTTTTTGTATTCTATTGATGTTAAGAAGAATGAATGCAGCCCTTGCGCTATTAAAAACAAAAAGCTTCTTACTTTCAGGAATGCATTGGCAAGACTCCACAAGAACAAGATTTAACTTTTGAGCATGGCAGTGGGCATACAAGGCTAATGGGTGGTCCTTAAAAAAAAACAGAAAAAAAGAAAAGACCCTATAATTCATTCAGTAGTACATTAATAATATGTTATACCTTATGGTCGATTAAATTCTTGCAAAACACTCAATGTGCAAGTCACAATGCGTATGAGAAAATATGGAAGTGTTGTTTGGCTTTTACAAATTGCCATTTAAATATCTATTTAACCCATACAAATTTAGCTAACATGTGAGGGTGTCTCATGATTTATCGGTCAAATCTGAAATTCATTTTTCTTGCCTCACAAAAATATGTTATGGAATAAGTCAGTTTATTCTATAAGTCAGTCAGACCAGCTGTGCCCTTAGATGAAGAAAGAATTATTGTTATAACAATTTTGCTCAAATGATCTAAATCCAGATCAGTTGAACTGAAAGTATCTTTGCTAATTTTCCAGACTCAATACCAAAAAAGCAAACCTTCCAAATACAGAGGTTTTTTTTGGTAGTCTTTTTTCTGTATCTATAAAAACTGTTTTGTTCCACCTTGTGAATGATGTCACCCCTTTATTTAGATGACTTAATATGCTGCTTAACTTGCCCTGTACTCCAAGAGTAGCTATGGGAATAACTTTGTTCTGTAGCTACTTCCCCATTTGAAAAACCTCTTAAAGCTGTTACCCATCTGCATTTCGTTCATCGTGTGTGAAACATCTATACAGAAAACAGTAAGCTCTCTGTTTCTTACAGCTATATGCCAGACTACAAACCAATTTATACTCCAGCAGAATTAACCCCTCCTTTTATTTCTCCCTCTCTCTCTCTGTTTGGCGGAGAGGAGTTGCAGAGATTTTTGTTTTGCTGTTTTGGGGCGATTTGGAGGGCGGTTGTTTTTTAACTTATAAAGTGTAAAAACCAACTCGGTGTGTTAGCTTGAAAGAATCCCCTATCTTTATCTCCTGGGTATCTGGGTGGAGAACGTGACCTTTTTAAAAAATTACTGACCTGGTTTGTGATAGCTATCTACTTATCATTTGAAGATGATAGGTGAAATTATCGGTGTCAAAGGTTAGACACCAGTTTCTAAAAAAATCTTAGAAGCTTGGGGGGTTTATTCTAGTTCAAATTATGTCCATTCTCAGTCTCGTTTCTTATGATTCACAAACAAGATCCTACTTTTGTCTAAGAAACTTAATGCAAGGGAGAATATTTTCCCAAATGCAGTGCCTCAACATCACTGCAGGTTTTCCCCACAATATAAACCGGATTTAATTTGCCTTGTAACAAAGTGTATTTTTATATCTAATTACAGTCACTCCTATTTGGCATTCTGTTTTTAAGATCTGCCTCTGACACTGTGTTAAACACTGCATCAGAAATACAACAGGGGCGTTCCAAGGAAAGAACTATTACTGTGCAGAGTAACAGCCCAGTGACAGTCAGAGAAAACCAACTACACAGGACATTTAATACTAGCTTTAACTAAATGCCAGTTACTAGCAAAGGAATAAGGCTACATTAACAGAGAAAGAGGGAACCAGAAGCTAGTATTGTCCTCCTGTTACTATATTCTAGAATTTAGGTCCAAATGTTCTCATATATTTGAGTGATACAAAGGGAACGAGCTAAACTGGAGCTGAAGTCTGATCACAATTAGCTCAGCATGGGGTTCAGTCCATTCTTCTCACAAGTCACTGTGCTCTCATTGTAGAAAGCTATAGAAGCCACAGATAAGATAAGGCATATTGCTGCACTGTACCCTACCACAGGTGGTTTCATTGGGCATACCAAACAAAACCAGCACTCCTCCCAGGCTAAGGTAGCCTATACATAGCCATAGACCTGTTCACTCTAACTCTCAAATAATGAGGGAGCTCCAAGGACGTAGGGCAGGAAAATGCAAACCTGGTAGCAGAAGGGTCTAAAACTTCGAAACAAATTTAATGAAGAAGTAGGGTGGAACTTTGATAAGAATACTTGTCCTTTCCAAGTCAGAAGCAAATTATTCACCCAAAATTAACTAACACTAGTATTAAAGACCTCCTTCAATGTTTAAATAAATCTCGCCCAGAAAAGCCCCAAAATATCCAAGGAAGTGAGAAAACTCCTGAAGGAGGTGTCACAAAAGGTAAATTCTCTGGAAAGTAAACAGAGAAAAGCATTTTAAAAAAAAGTACAGCAAGGTGAAAGAAAGATTATGCAAATGAAAGAGTAAAATTAAACTTTTTGTCTGAGCCAAGAAGCATATTTCCTAACATTTGGAACTTTGCCAACGAAATTTCAAGTAAAAAGTCATATTTCTCCTAAAGACAGCCAAAATACCTTCAGAAAACCTAATTTGATAATCTGACTTGACAAGCTCTATTATCTACAGAACACCCACTGCCATTAATAGCTCCATTCATTTCAAATCACTTTGTATAACTGAAAAAGGGGTAAAATTAAGCAGAAAAACATCTGTTTAATTGAAACCAAAGTTATGCATAACAACTTACATTGGCTTCTTTTTTAATTGTATTCAAACATGCCTCCAAACAAATCTCATAGTATTTATATATACACTGTAGAGCACACAAGACTGCTTAGAAAACAGAGTATGAAAACATAACAAGTATAATTTCTAAAACAAATAAATACACTAATAGGTTCTGTATTATTACCTTACGTTAAATACTAGGCTTTGTCATAACAATGCAAATCAATGTCAACATTGAGAAACTTTCAGAGATGACCCAAATACTTGGACTGTAGTTTTATAGCACAGTATTTCCAAAGGCTGATTAGCAAAAAAATGAACGAACTATAAAAAGGAATGAACCTCTGTTTTCATGTCCTTGAAGCCACTTGCTTCATGCAACTCTCTCTACTCACAACTTCAGCTGCTACGAGAAGGCACCAGACAAAATCCCTGTGAAGGTACTGAAGACAGAACTAACTGTGCTAATAACTCTGTCTTGAAGTAAGAGAGGAAAGGTGTCCTCAGATCCACCAAGAAGGAAGGAATGCTCCAAAAGAATAGATAGACTTCATTACCTTGAAGAATAAATGCTAGTTTCCTCACTACTGAATAGAACAGCAAGACACATTTGTCTGTTTTGACTTCTCTTGCTCCTGATGAGCTCCAAAGTTTAAAGAAACTGCTACACTGCAACAAGAGCAAAAAGAACCACAGACAAGTAGCTATCATCCAATTCCTCATCAACTTCATTAAACATCTTAGGGAATGAAACTAAAGTGTATAGGCAAAATAAAGCACTGTTTTGCAGTCTCTGATAAGTGAAGTGACAAAAAGATTTTATGAGATCTTTCTCTCACAGCTCATATTTTAGATGGCAGAGTCATATAGTACAGGCAGTTAAAGGACAATAGCAGTAGCAAAGGTTGCTAGCTTTGGCTCAAGATCTGAGCCATTTATTCCCTGGTGTGCAGGACTGAGAGGATATATAGTATCTTGGCACCTACTGTTAGCAGCTACTTTAGGGAATTCAAAATTTAATTAACATTCATAGTAATCCATAGGATGTAGGTTCAGAAAGACCATGAAGAAAACAACATTTCTATATTCTTTCTACTTGCTAATCCATAAACAGACGCCCGGTGAAAAAAAATGTGCCACACTTTCATTTAGCTAGTTGTTAGGAAACATTTTACAACATAAGCAATTTATTTCTAGCAAATTGGGAAGAATCCCATGACTAACATGTTTGTTCCTAAAGCATAAGGCTGCACTGCTGACAGCAAAACAATTACAAGGCCATCCAGTCACTGCTGCTCTGAAAGTACTGTGAGCTGAAGTTCCCCGAGGCTTCAAAACCATGCTAAAAGATGCTATTGCATGGGTGATTCAGTATGCCTGTAGTTATGCTCCCAGAGCATCAGAAATGGTTTTGAAGCCCCTCTGCCTACATAAGTGCTTTGTAAAAGTAGTAATTTATGAGGAAAATGAGGAAAAAGTAGAAACGTAGGGTGGCATATGGCCAAACTTTTGACTTAATTTCACCGCAGGTTGCTTTTTATTTACAAGCAGCTAATCCCCTCTCAAACTACACAATAGAGCAGCCATTGGCAAAGGCAGGCAGATAAAATTGGCATGCCTCTGTATTGTTCTTGCTAATCTGAACCATTAACAGAAGGGTGAGAAGGCTAGTTTTGTCATTTAAACAGGCTTAAATCCTTTCTCCAAATGAGCTTTTGTCTACATAGAAGAATTCATCCAGGAAATTTAAGGGGTTTCTGTTAGTGTTTCATTCTCAAGTTGACTAGGCTACAGGAATACCAACCTGTTTATTTGGCCCTCATACTGTAAATGCAAGAATTATTTCCAGCTGTCAAAATCAAAAGGGGTTCAACCTGATTAAATTATTTCTCAGAGGTGAAACAGGATGAGATTATAAAGTGCTAAGAAGCAAGTATTTGAAATCCTGAACTGCACCTGTGCAACTAAATCTCCATTTATACAGGTGCTTTTCAAATTGGATTTGAACCTTTAAATTCGCTGATTCATCCCCTGAAAAACCACAGAAGCTCAAATAACTAATGAAATTCAGAGACAGAAAGGCTTAAAACAGTTTCAAGCTGTGAAGTAAGGCCTAAGACTAACTATGTTCTTTGATTCATTGTTGATGCAACATATCAAGCATAAACATAAGTTGCACAATTCAAATGGCCAGAGGTCATAGGGTAGCCAGTAGCTAAGTAATTATTTTTTCTTTAGAACAGGAGAGGTCATCACCTGGCCCATAAGCACAATCCATAGATGAAAAGTAGGGGAAAAGAATGTGTTAGTTAGCATGACCTGGTTTTGTTTTGCTTTTTACCTGGCACATCTTGCACAGATATTCAATGTGACCTTTGCTTGAGGCTCAGCCGTATGAGCACTTCGAGTTTGATTGAATTTGCTCCCAGAAGACATCACACTTGTTACTCCTTCCATTCTGAGATCATCAAGATCCTCTGCAACAAGACAGAACAATGGGATGAACAAACGATTAAATTTTCTAGCAATAATGGAGCTCCACCTGTAGAATCACAAAAAATGGAACTGGTTAAAAATCAGGAAGAAAGCATGAACAGTTATTCTCATATTAATAGGAAAAGATATTTGAGGGTATTTTTATTTTTATATATTATCATCCTATTAGAAGGGGTTCCTTGAAAAATATACAGTATCATTTCCACTTCCAACAGTGCTGCATATTTTTCCTTTGATTCATTTTCAAAAAACTTGTCATTGAGAGATGCTGTCTAATAGTGCCATTTGACATAGGATATATTGAAGAGAAAAATAATTTTTTGAGTGTATGGTCCTCCTCTGTTGTGTATTCCACTGCCTATTCACTTAGCAAAGAAAAATATTGCTAAAATAAAAATGCTCTACTAAACCCAGAAAATGTGAAATGAACACATATATCACATCGAAATAGACCATAATGTGCATACTTAAATTCACCCTATTACTGTAGTATGGGCAACTCATAACAATAACTGGATTTTCTACTACTGTAAAATCATTCCTATTTTTGTGGGTAGACAGCTGAGGCTTTCAGAGATCCTTTTTTTCCCAAGATCACACCAGAACAGTGTAGCTCCATTAGTCTGTAAGTGAATTCTCTTGGATTATGGTCAGGGCATTCTTTAAAGATAACCTGTATATTTTCTTGCTAACACAAAATAGGCAAGTTCTGTACACCTAATGTATCCATAAAGCACAATTTTCAGTTGTTTATAACTTGATGAGGCACTAGCTGAAAGGTAAAGAAGAAAAACGCTGACTAACAGCTATTAAATGACCACCAACCATTCTATCTAGTGACTGATGCATGTGGCTTATGATATAAAGTATGCAATATTCTAGTTAAATGTCTTTCAGATAACGTATACATGTGTATTTTCATATATATATATTTATAAAAGGAAACTGATTTTAAAGCATTTGAGTGAAGCAAAAAGTGCAAAAAAGGCAGATTTTAAAACCCAACATCAGATGAGGAAACATCATAAAGAAAGTTAAAATCAAAAGAGGTAATGTTCAATTAGAATTTAAAATATACAAGTAGTCATTATATACACAGAGTGTGGTACCAGGCTCCTTTTCAGAAATAAAAGAATGAGAGGCAACCCCCAAATCATTACCTGAAATATTTCTGGCTGTGCTCTATAGTTCACAGACACTACTCTTACCACTGTGCTTTAAACTCAGGGCAATATAGTTAGATTGTCGGGATCATGCCAAGTTAACAACACTCTTATTGGGAGACACCCGTTTTAATAAGCAACATGCAATAACAGCTAGGCTAAACTTAAAAGTACTTGTGACTAAAGTCCTCGAGCTTCATTTTCTTCTCTGTAATATTTTACTTTACTGCTTAAGAAAACTCTCCTACCCCTCCCTTCCCTCCCCTGGCCAACTTGTTGCCTTGATATAAATTGACAACGACAATGAAGTTTCTGGCATCGTTTTATGCTATTTCAACACCTTTTCTTTAAATTTCATCTACGGTTAATACACAAACTAATTCAAAGGACTTGGAAGGTTATATGATAAAGAGCTATGAAATCAACCATCTACAAGTCATTTCAGAAAAGGTATTACATAGTCGGAACACATTATGTATTAAAATAAACACAGTTTAATTGTGCTTTAAAGAGGTGTGAAAAGTTCCATATTTTTAACAGATGTAAGCCACTGGATGGATTACAGTTTAAGAGAAATTGAAGCATATGCCTCAGGTTTTTCTTCCCCTCAATATACATGATTTCTTTAAATGAGGTTTTCAACTGTTCTCTGCTTGATTAACTTTTGGCTTTCTGATGACTGTCTTAGTAGAGCAATGACATAAGCTGCCCTCTATCATACCTTTTATATACATATATCAAAGCCATGCTTTTTTTTTTCATTTTTAGTCAACTACCAGCATTTTTCTCTGAAGAGGAAATTAAGTGAAACTGTGCAAGAAATGTGGATTCAAGAATTGCCTGTAGTTGCAGCTAACAGACAAGGAGGCAAAATTGTATGCAATATTGATTTATTGTCACATGCTGTTAGACCAATAGCAGTAATGTGCATACTAAAATGCAGATTTAAAAAAACAAATCAAAACAAACCCCCTACATCATTTACAACTGTTATTTTTTCTTGTGGAATTTTCATTGATCTAATTCAGCATTGGATAAAATTTGTTCATGGCAAGATACAAAAAGCTTTTAATATTAAAACTGGACAAAGAGGTACAACCCCATCTACCAAATACAAAGAATAACTGCAGCATTTTATTTAACTTTGATTACTGCACCTCTGCATCAGTATTGAATGATTTCTATTTCTTCTGGATGCCTCAAATTTACAGTGCAGATATTGCACTTTCTTCTCACTAAAGCAACTGGGCTTTCAGAATCTGCCTGGTTTGAAATACCCATAACTTTAGATGGGGATTTTTGAGTTGTGAGCAAGTTTATAGGCCATCTGGCAATCTTCCAATCGTCCTGATTGGCCATATTCATTATCCAAGACCCTTAATTAAAACAAAACAAAATAAACCAAAACATAACCTAAACAACAACAAACAAAACCCAGTAACAAAACTCAATAAATCATACAGCAATTTTAGTACTAAACTCTGTGTGTGTGTATACAGTGTTCAATAACTCATGTGTGCTTTGCAGAACAAGAATCAATCACAAATAAGTATGTTTTAAAAACAAATATAAGCAATTAGTGCAATAATATATTTTAAGAATAAAATAAAAAAGCTTCCAAAGGTTTAGATGTTTCTATGTAACATCAGAAAAAAACAGGCTTAGCAAAAAGAGATTTCATTGAGAAGTCAATTCAGTTACAGGGTCTGGACACTGAATCTTTTCTCTTTCTTTGTATTCTTTGCAAGACCAACTAGTGATGATACAGCTGAGTGGTTCAGTGATTTTATTGAGCAGCAATGAGGTCATTCACCAAGAAAAGAGAGAAAGAAAAGCCAAGCTGGTGACTGCTTATGTCATGGAAGATAAGAATACTGTGAAACTTCTCAAAACCTTAGAAAATTATTACCTACCTTTCTACATTGATAGGTGGGAAGTTCACATAAATGAAACAATCTCACTTATAATAAAAGTTTGTTACATTAAAGCATGACTGTGCACCATATTTCTTTGATTTCATATTCATTCCCTGCTATTCCCTAAATGAACAGAGTATGTGAAGATCAGCCTTGGCCCTATAGCAATTTCCACTGACTATATTCCATGTCATTAAAAAAACCTACCTACAAACCAAACAAAACCCCCCATTTTTCTCAAATCAGCAATTCACCAAAATAAATTCACACAGCTGCAATCTACATGCATTGCCATAACAACAATACACAAAAATATTATAAAGTGAGATAAAGCACAATATTGCACAGCATAGAACCAGATGCTTTCTATATTAATAATAATGCTGCACTAAGCTTAATTCTCTGTGATTTTTTACAGGCAATTTTCATCAAAAACAGAAGAGAGAAAAAAGGTATCTATTTCAACTATAGCCCAATAACAAGGTGATGCTTTTAAATAGGACATTGTCCCTAATTATTTACTTCTTTCTGTTTTGGGAAGGAAGGGATGGGGAGAGGGAAAAGGACACTAGTACCAAGTGTTCTGGAAACTGTGCAAGACTACTTAATGTGTTGGGATGACTAGGTGTGGAACCAACTTACAAACATCTACAAGGCTCACACACCATTCATTTTAAGGACAAAGCTCTTCTGATGCAAAACTCCTAAGAAATACAGTGAAGGTTTAGTTGCACAGAAGTGTCATGTAATCAGATCATGTGTTACATTGTTTTATATGATCCAGCCACTTTTGTCTCCTTCCTCCATTATAAAATGTGTAGTAATTTCCCAGGAATACTATAAGAATTATAAGGTGCAAAGCTGGGAAAAGCCTATGAAAGCTCAGTTTGTTTGTTCTGTCTTATGCTAAGAAAAGCATTAAATATTTTAATGTGAGAGTAAAAAGATTCATACTCATAACGAATTCTGATTTATATTCTTGTCCAATGTTCTATGTCAGTTAAAAGCCCACATGAATTCCAAAAGAAATGTTTGTACAAGCAGGAATTAGGCTTCCAGACAAGAAAGAACCATTAACATTGAACATCACTACTGAAAATTATATTTTAAACACTTGCTTCAACAGATGCAAAACTGGAGTTATCTTCTGCAGTACACTAGCTACAGGACATCTTATTTTGTTTCTTCAATGTCAAAGAGTAGACAATCCTGTTAGTCTGGTACATATGTCTAATATGCCTTCCTATTAACATCTTCAAAAAATGGAATTTGGCCTAGTTTAGACCCATGCCAGAGACCTTTGATGCAAATATCATTCTAAATAATTCCAGCAAGAGACCTTCACTCCTTAGAGGTATTTCTGAGCACAGTGTTCTGAAGACATCTTACTTGAGAAGCATCTCAAGTTGACAATCAATTCCCTAAACGTTTGTGCTTCCACTGATGGATGAATGCAAAACCAATTGAAACATGGTGGTGCAAAGTCTCCCTCTAGCAGAATCATTTGTCAGAGCCAATTTAGCAAAATCCCACTCCACAGAAAAAAACACCACATAGCCAACATGGGATTAGAGAAAGCAGCATTATTTGTGGGTATGCAAACATACAATGAATCATTGATTAGAGTTCTTTTAGTCAGCAAGAGTGAGAGGAATCTTTCTTCAGTTTCTCGCTTTTTCTATTTTAAACTGGGATTGGAATTAACATAGGAAGTAACCTGTTCTGATGATGATGTTCTAGTTTCCTTAGGGCACACTTCAGAATCTTAGACAACTATGCCAACCACAAGTCCACAAGGCTTCTGTTTATTCTTCCTTTTCCCGCTATGTGTGATAATTGTTTATAGTAGAAAACAACTTGCAGGCAAGACTGATGCAGCATCGATTTAGGGGATGAGAGTGTCTCTAAAATGCAGTGTGGGGGCTTCAGAGCCTTGCTCCAAATTAGGCAGATGAAGTTTAAAACACAAAACTTGGGTATCTCTACTGCCCAAACCACTGACTTAATGCAACATTACAGCCTCATTTTATTTAAATGAGAAAGTCCATAATGGTTGAAAAGAACTCACATCATACAACCTCTTATCATCCCCCACTGGTAATCCTATGACAAATGACCTAATATCACCAAATAACCACTGGCCACCCACTAGTTCAGCAACAATAACTGACTATATAACTACTTTGCTTCACACCAACAGTGATTTCAAACTTACTGATCTAAACTATCAACTAAGTGGTTTCATTCAGTCCTAAAGAATTAACAGGAATCTAGTATTGATTGGAGCACATTAATTACTTCTAAATTTCCAATAAAATAAAGTATTTCACTTGTTATATCACATTCTATAATGCATTACTGCAACTGCTATAATTGTACAATATACTTGCACTGTAATAATAAGACAGAACCTCAAAAAGGTCATAATGAGAAAACACACAAAACCACCAGAAATTCTGGACTTCAGAAAACATCTAAAGGAATTTCTTTTCATGTTTTGCCTTGGCAAATTTTTTAT
Source organism: Acanthisitta chloris (assembly GCF_000695815.1). Lineage (NCBI taxonomy): Eukaryota > Metazoa > Chordata > Aves > Passeriformes > Acanthisittidae > Acanthisitta > Acanthisitta chloris. Next base: position 174,673 of record NW_008686385.1, read on the forward strand.
TCCTTTGCACTTCAGCTTCAAATAAAACAACTTTTAAAAGTAAAAGCAAATTTTGATAAATATTCCTAATCAGCTCCAAATCTGATGTCATTCATACATGCAACCACTATATTTATTTGAAAGTGCAATTCAGACCACAGTCCAACTCTGCATTCTTAAAGAAAACCACAAAAATAAAAGCTTTGTCACAATAATGGAAAAAGCCATTTTAAAATTAGTAAGCATCTTGTCAATCATAACAAAAATATCAAAGCATTAGAAAAGAATGTATATTTGAAAGGTTTCAGTTTGGGGGGTTTATTTTTTAACAAAGGGGAGACAGCCATAATATTTTTCAAGTGTATTGCTTAATGTAGTACAGATGTTCCTTAAAAACAAAGAAATATTTTCTTCATTAAATCTATTTTGAATTAAATTGATAATTTGCATGTTGTTTATATGAAGTTTTACAACAATGAGCTGAGTAATAATTCATTAATTCAGTAGTACACCTCACTAAACCTAAAGCAACTGTGGTGCATTTTCAGCCAACCAGACCAGATATTAAACAGTTTAGCTTTGTATGAATCAGTTTTTACACTGAGGGCCACATTCATATTTCTTTGTGTTCACCTAATTTACTCTACCAGCCCCTGGGCTGGATTAATCTTAGCTAGCTTGTCAAATGGCCAGTGGAAATTTATACATCTTTTATTAAAATGAAAATTGAGGCAAAGCATAAAAATCACAATCTTATGCCAAACATTTCCAGTAACGTTGAACCTTCCAACAGTTTTCTTTTGAAACATTGTTAGTACAAGCATTTCTGGAGTGCCAGTTATTAGAGCACCTGTATGCTCTTTCATAAACCTATACACATAAAGAGTTCTTACAGTGCAAGTATCTCTATTTCCCCATCTTCTGTTTTCTTTCTTCTCTTTTTTAATTAAAATGATCAAATTCCAAATGTAGTCAAACACTTTACTAGTCCTTCAGAGAATTTTCTTCATGAAGAGAGAAATGTACTAAGTAAGAATCTAGATGCTTATACAGCTTAAATTTTCTACTGATGAGCTAGCACACCTCCCATTTTAAAAACTGCTCTTTAGTCAAACACTATACCCAAAATCCACCTGGCTACAGACCAAGCAGTTGTGTTAGCAAAGTTCCAGTTAATTTAGGGACTCATATATGACTGATGTCACACTGGACACTTTGGGCAAGCAGGGAGAAAGCAAAGAAATCTTTAAACAATCTGTGTGCATGTTGTATGTTGTATATGAAAGTTCCCAGTGATCTCTAGATGCATTAAAGTCCTGACTGACATAGAATTACGTCAGTAATTCTATGATAATCACAAAAAATCTGAGATATAAAGCTAGAAGAAACATCGTGGATTGCTCTTCAAACTTCTGCCTCTCTGCAAAGGGACAACTGCCCTCCTTGTTAACCCTGCTAACTGTGAATCAAAGACAAGGATAATACAGCATCCAACAATGAAGGCACTGCCATTTCTTCCGGCTCTATCCCTCTATCAGCTTGCATCAATCCTGCTTTGTCCTGAGACAAGATCATCTGTTTTGTATCACTGTCCCTATTTTGGCCAGACACTGGGACATCTGGAAGAATGCACTGTCTACACTCCAAGAAGCAGACACTGAGCTGGATACCATCAGCATACCAATGGCATCACAGCTGACAGTACATGCTCTCCCTCACTTATTGATTAAATTATACCACTGACATCTTTTCAAAGAGTGGAGAACAAAATCTTAAAATATAATTTTATCTCTTCATTTGGGTCAAGCAGATAAATTAACAGGTATGTCAAAGCCATTCCACACACACAATAGATTAGTCAGGTGATAAAGTTTCAAATATATCACACAGTTTTCCAGTAATGTTTTTACTAAAGAGAAGTAAATGCTTTTTAAAGAAAGTTTAGGTTACTGAAAAGCAGTTGGGGATGTTGTATAAGTGCCATTTATTCTGTTAGATTGTTTTGTGTAACCTATGAGTTCCATGCACGACTGGGTTATGTCTGCTCATGCTTTTGGTTTGTATAAGAGAAAATGAGTTTTTGGGTTTTGCTGCAATGCTTGTGCACTGAATATTGCAGGACAAGATTATTGCCTAAATAATAAATCAGGCATTACAGCCTGTTAGTTCATGTAATGTTAGCTCATGCCTGCTATCTTAGAGAGAGATATCTGCTTTTTACTCAGCACTACTTTATCTTCTGGATATGATGTTTCTCCAGAAAATCTCATTTCAGAAATATAAAGCCATCTTTTAAACAGATCAGAAAGAGTGACCTGACAATTCTGCTTCTCAAGAAATACTAAGGTTAATCATGACTCCACTGAACTCACGTAGAATTTTCCATGACTCCACAGACTGAAAATTAATCTAAAAAGTATTGCAAGTTTCTCTCTTTTGGGTTTTAGCTCCTTATTATGAGAGCTGAGAAACTCATATAGATCTTGAGACATGTTTAGCTTTGGAGCCCACAGCAGTGGACACCACATCCCCTGGCAGTCACTGTATGCCATCCTTTGTGGAATATAAAAATTGCAGGCTAACTATTCAAAGCAATTCCATCCACTAAGAGGGAGGCAGAGATCCTAGAATGGGTAGCCAATGCAACATCAGATAACAAATGTTCGACAAACAGTTGTGAAAAAACAAGGATGAAGGAAATGCAAAATGTTAGGAAGCACAATCGCCATATACTGGAGGCAGCAGGAAAGAAAGCATTGTATTGCACAAGATAAATTACTAATTCAGTGTATTTTCCTTCTCAAAAAGAACCATCTGTACTAATTTCCTAGACTGCAGGCAGTCTCACTGATATAAAACCTGAAAATGAAATAAGGACCAAATCACAGTGCAAACTGTATCAACAGGAGGAACAGAGACAATAAAACCCCCACCTAAGAAGTGTAAATTGAAAGTATCTTCAATAATACACAGCAGAGGAGATATATTTCAAGGCAAAATAAAACAGGTAGCATTGCACCAAGAGGAAAATTAGGTCAACACAAAAAGGCCAAGTTATTCATGGTTTTCAGTCTTCAGGCACACTAGCAAAGCTCACTGGCCCTGAAATACTGTTAGTTCAGATGGTGGATGAATGAGGTCAAACTCCCAGGTGCTAACCAGCAGTCACTAAGAATGCAGTTCTGTAATCCAATAGCTTCTTCCCAGGGATAGAGAAAGTCCCATTCTTTTCTGTGCTCTTACCCCTTTCTGCCATTCCCAGTGATATCAGTGCTTGATTCTTATCTGATTCTGGGATGAGTGCATATGAAAAATATTTTATTATCGCTGTGGCTTGGTGAGCTGCACTGGCACACTGAGGGATCATAGAAGCATTAAAATTCATTTAAAGGAAACAATAGGAGCATACTGCAATGCATGAAGGAACAGAGGAGGAAGAAGGACCACCCTCTTTAACGAAAACAGGCTGTAATATTCAGTTAGGCTCAGCCCTTCTCCCAGAGCCACACCCTAAGGGGCAAAGTACTAGGTATTTGAGCAAGACTACCAAATCAGAATATGAACATGTTTATGTGGGACTAAAGCACCAGAAGATAAAAAATAGATGTTTATCAAAGTAGCAGAAATAAAAGCAAGACATAATTTTTGCATTAATGTAATGATATCCCATCTGCAACTCACCATTACTGCTTCTAAGGACCTTACAATTTAGTGTAATTTTCTTTCTCTGAAGACACAGAATAAAAATTTTCAAACCTGAGATTATATCAGAATATTCTAACATATTACCAAAATATGATTCTTATTACTATATGTTACTACATTAAAGATATGATTTTCTATTTTTTAAAAAAGTACTAAAATTGCCAAGTAATCACTGTCTTTCTGGTTTTTTTCTTATCAAACCGAGCAATGCCAATCAAATTAAATCTAATATGATCAAACATGCAAATAAGCTTGAACATAAGAAGCAGGTTATCAATGCAGTGTCTTCCCTTATCATCACCTTTCCTGCATCTGTATTAGAATATGTAATGTACATGAATAAATGAATTATGATATTATGATACAGCTGAATGAAGTTTTTTTTAAAGTGAATGCATTCTTAGTGGGTAAGTCTTGCTTCTTTGAAAGTTATCACAAATTAGACAAGTGATTAATGTGCTCAAAGTAATTTTCAAAACTTAGTAATTTATCAGTTTCCTTATCATGGATGCAAATATTATCCTGAAACTAATGTACAGATACATTTGATCACCCACAAAATTATGTCAAAGCAGTTCAATTGCATTCTTCCAAATTTAACACCCCTGTTTCCCAAAATACAGGAAACAGTTTGTAACATCTGATCATGCTTCAGCACGTACACAGAAACAATTTTTTTTCAGCTCCCAAATGACATTTTCAATTATCTATGTACAATCAAAACTCCTTTTCAGATGAGCACATCACAACAGTCCAGAGTAAGAAGCTCTCCCAGCTGTCAAAAACTCTTACTATTCCCTATCATCTGGGCAGCTTAGTTTTTAGACCTTCTCATAACCATTTCAATAAGCACCCCAAGGAAACATAACTTCCCAACACACCAGTGCAAGTCTCCCATCTCATTAATGCTCTATTTCTCATGGAACATTTCTGTATGTGAAGATTCAAAATAATGTGAGTTACTGCTGAATTATTTCTCATTTACAAGTTAGAAATAATGCCTAATTTAAAGAAACCAAACCCAGATAATCCTAGAAAATTCTAAAGAATGGGTTATCAGAAAGAGAATTCCCAAGGCACTGGTGATATAGTTATTACATTTATAGAATTTGGAAGTTTTAGCAGAAGAGTTTAGATTCCTTAAGCAAAAATATTATTCAAGCCTTTTCACCAATGCTTTTGAACATCAATAGAAAATTAATATTCCAAGTTGAAAAAATAAATATTGCTCAGTGAGACCTTAACAATATTTTGTCTCTGGTAACTAGACATACATTTAGAGTATATGTCACCCCAAAAAATGATTATTTTTATCAGATCACTGTGCATGTATTCATTAAAAAAACTCACAATTATAAATTCAGCCTAATCATTTGTGACTGATACAACCCAGTTGCAATCCATTTCCTGAAAAAACATTGGGAAAATTAGTTCTTCTCAGAAATGATCAAATATGTCAAGATTTTTCTCTCCCTCTAAGGACATCCAAGGAAGCATGAAAAACATTTAATAACATCCCCATACAGCCAAATGGAAGAACAGGTCTGCAAACTATTGTCAGACACCTTGCCAAGTCTCCTCTATCCCAAACATTACTTAGAGTACTTCTGCAGTTAGGTGATAGTGATTGAATAATTAAATCCGTGACATTCTCAGGTATTGTCTCTCCACAGACATTAACTCACTAACTAATTAACCAGGAGTCAGAAACAGAAATTAAATGATACATGAAGTTCCTTTGTATATGCAAAAACTACAAAGATTGACCCAGCTTCTGAGTACCCTGAATAAAAATCAGAGTAATCCATATGTCAGGAAAAAGCATTTGCCTTTGATGAGCCAGAGTAATCTTTTAGAGATGGGGCAGGTGAGTGAGAGGAAACAATTCCATTAAAGCAAGCCTTAATTAGGAATTACTGTATTCTTTATGTGCAGGAAAGAAATAAGGACTTCTAAGTCTGAAGAAGGAAACATATATTCAGTTACTTCTTTGTACTATAATGGAACTACCACAGTGAATGGCAAGTTCTCTGTTAGGTATATGCAGGACGTGCACCCATCTCTATCATGTTTTGTGGATGAAAACACCTGATTTGCCTTCTGGTGCTCAGAAATCTATATGCAACAAGAGGAATGTTTCTACATAAAAACTGTAAAACATGCACATGGCAAGTATGGCTTATCTTGTCAATCTCAAAGCTTTATGTTTTCAGTTTAGCTAGGCAAAAGATTATATATGAGAACAAAATAAGTTATCCTTCATTTGCATTTTGCATAAACCATAAACTGATTTACATAAACAAATGAAAATTTTATATAATACAACTGTTACTTTTTCTAGCCTACTGGGCAGTACTTTGAACAATCTTAAAAAATTGAAATTATACATCAGAAGAGACTTCAAGGAAGACTAAGAAAGGATTATATGAAACATTACTTTTGTACTTCAATGTCAGCATCTATAGTTTCAAAACTAGGAAAATTGAAAGATCAATAACACTAAAAAATTCTGCAATAATGTAGGAATGTTTTGGACAAAGAGAAAGTATGCTCTTTACCTTTGGTGGAAAGGACAAATATGTGGCCATCACTTTTTTCGTTATGAACTATGCTTTTAAGAACAATTTTGTGCTCTTATTGTTTAATTTACAACTTCCTTTCAAGTTTCTATTCTCATCATATTGGAAAGAAAACAACCTCTTTATAGCTTCTGGTTTTAATAAAATAACAGGAGAAACCTTTTTGAAGACACAATTGGATTTGTCTCTCTTTGCATATGGTTAAAAATCAAAACTGAAAAATCCTAGTATTTGCATATTGATTTATATTTAATTATTCCCAGGACTGTAAACTTTCTCTGAAGAGAATTAAAAACAATGGAATGACTAAAATTATTTTCATTTCTAATTTATTCCTTTATTATTGGATACTTCAAAGATACACCATTTCTTTACAGAGAAGAATTTTGGGCTACATTAAGATTACCCACAAAACAGTAAGTCAATAAATGTAACCCCTGTGTTCAAAACTCCTCCTCCTGTCAGAAAGGCACACTGGAACCTCAGCTGTTCAGTTCAGGAATGTACAAACTTTATGCATTTAACATCACATACATACACACAAGACCTATTAAATTTTCATTTCTTTTTCAGCTGCTCAATATCTCAATATTTTGCTAACCATTTCCATCCTCATTTTTAGATATTCTTCCAAAGGTGACTCACCATCTCTCTTACAATCACATCCCTCACAGCAAAACCTTGCCTTTATATGCATCATTTGCCAAACTCATATTTTACTGCAGTGAAGCTAGGGCTTAACTCTTTTAAGGATGTTCCCTGTGCAGCTTATTGTTCAAAGACAGCGATGATTCAAGGAGCAGTTTCACAATCAGTTTAAGCTAAACTATATTTGCAGTCACTGGAAGAGGCAGACCTGCTTGTATCCCATGTCAGCTGACTAACTCATCCCATCCTTACACTAGCAGTAACATTTGTGTGGCCCACAATGAGCAGGGCCAAGGAGCTCATCTCTCTGAAGGTTTTCTCCTTCTTGCTGGGTTGATTTTTGCCTCAGTTCAGACCCACTCTTCAATATCTTCTTTGAAGTTTTTTGCTTGGACATGGACTGTTTTAAACAGGCAAACAGAAGAGCTGATTTTAAAACACATCGTAACATTTGTTTCAATTCAGTGTTTAATGAAATAAAACCAAGTAAATTAAACCAGGGTCTTGGCTTGTTATTGAAATTAAAAGAGAAGATACCACTGGGAAGCATCTTCATAAAGAATAACAATACTGTGTCATCTTGAAATATCATTTTTATTTTCCTTGGAATATGAAACCAAAATCATGTAGGCTGCAATTTGAAGAAACATTCAGGAGATATTAGAAATTAATTTTAGGAGTTATTTTAACACCTCTTGCATTTTGTTCATGCAAAAATTTTATATATTATCTTGAGATCATTGCAGAAGCAAGTAAGTACAGAGAAACATACAGAAATTGTCAAGACTTTCACAACTCCAAAGGAAAAGGTTAGAAGATAAATTTGCTCCAAAATTTGGTATGTGGATTAAACCAACACTCCTGACTGTGGAAAAAAAAAGTGTAATAAGGGAAGGACTCAAAATACAGAATTACATACAACAGCTTCCAGTCTACTCATACTTTAAGTCCAGAGAGTTCAAATTACTTAATATCTAAGATAACTTGGATTCCTATATTTAAATCTAGCGTATTTCCTCTTTCTTTCCTCTTTCCCCATTGCCATACTTTTTTTTCCCCTAGAGTTGGTATTTATTCTTCTTCTACTTGCTTCTTCCTCACCCTTCCAGTCCTCACTAATTATGCAAAGGATCTGGTAGATTTTTACGACAACAGATGACATCTGTTCATTCCTTCAGTTGAAATGCTCCTTTAGGCTACTTTTTATTTCTTTTCCAGCATTCCTATTTTGTGATGTTAGAAACTGATGATTACCCTCTCTTCTCAATTATTGTTCTGGGTTTTAATTTCTCATATCCTAGATTCTTTTTGGTCTCCATAGACTTCCACTCCACCACCTCCCTTGCAGTATAGCCTTTGCTACATTCAGCCCCTTCAGCATAATTGATACATTACTAGTCAAAATTCCCTAGATGTAATAATACTTACTGCCAGTATATTCACATACAAAGAACAACATCTTCATGAATGTTGGGCCATTAAAGAAAATGCAAGAACAGAAACTGGCAGTAGCACTACTTTTGATGATAGCATGCGCAGTGCAGTTACTACAGTGATCTGTCTAAGGTGGCACCGAATTTGCAAACTGAAGGCATTGTGTGCCACAGCAACCCTGGGAATCATAACAATGGCTAATGAGCTTCTTGTTCTGCTCAAAATAGCTAGATACACATAAAAACTGGCACTGCTAGTGGTATCTGACTTGGACTGTTTGAAGCTATCCTTTGCAGGACAGTCCCAGCATTTATTGCAGTACTCATAATTTTACCTGATGAAAGTTCTGTGCCATAATTTCTTAATATGGCAAAGCAGAAAAATGGGATACTTGATATTGCAGGTGGGCTGAAGAGCTGTGTTGAAGTGGTTTTATTTATTTTTTTATTCTTAATCTCCCTCTCATTTTTATCAAGGCTTTTCAAATCGAATTTTGAGTCTTGCAAGTATCAGAGGAGTTGTGATTCTGAAAAATCATATTTGCATATTTGCTCCTTTTCTTATTAGTTATAAATTATTTCTTACTTCACTCTATTCTATTTTTTCTGTGTTTATTCTTCCTCCATCCTTTTTTTGTTTTTGCTTTCAGCAATTACAGTTTTTTACAATTTAATTTTACAAAACAGAACACACTCAGAATGTCTTCTGGCCAAGCAACAACCTTTTAAAATAAGTTGAATACTCTGTTTTCAAGTGAGAACAGATAACTTTACAGGTAAGTTTGGATTTTGCCATGCTATTTACTGTTTCTCATATTATTTGCTGCTTGCAAAATTTAAAATTACATTTATCTTCTAATTTTTAAATTCAGTGTTGCACTTGTTATGTTCAATGGTAAGAGGACACACCTTGTAACACACAATAAAATTAAATTTCTGCTTCACCAGGGAAAGAAACACAAAAAAATACAAGTAGTTATTCTGTAAGCAGTAAACCTAATCTTGAATTCTTAGGGATTTGTGTTACACCTCAATAATTCCTTCACACTAATGTCAGCTGCTTCCCTCCATATTTCTTATAACAACCTCTCCCTGGTAATTCCACCAATGTTCATTCTTATCCTCTACTTCATTAACTCAAACAGTTTGTCTCAAATTGCCTCAGCAAGTCAGCAGATGCTTTGCTTGATTCAGAGCCATAATAGTTATCAACATGCAATGGTAACTCTTTACCTTGTACTGAAGCTTCAGGGTGGTACTAATGAGATTGTCTTCTGGCCAGATACAAATTTTCAGGGAATTAGAGGAAATCTCATGTATTAGAGACCTGTCAAATTTAGTTGAAATTTGTCAGTAGATTTAAAAGTTACTAGGACTAGAACACAAAGACAGATAGGCACACCCTACAAAATCATACAAGGCCACACAAAACTAGCCTGACTGGAAACTGGGAGCTGAAAACTTACAGGGTGAAAAATGGTGTACATGGGATACCACTACTGGGTTACATCACACTAAGCTCACAGATGTGCAACATGTTACTGTGAACATTTTCACCACTGAAATATACAGTGGATAAAGCAAACATTTCTCTTTTTATCAGATTTCAGTAGCTGGCAGTTTTATAAGCTTTAGTCCTTGAATATCAAATATATGAGGTCTCCAACAGCCTTGCCCTGTCTGATGTTGCTACCAGGCAAAAGTATCTTTCCCTCCTCTGACAGACAATTGCATTGTCCTAGGCAGAAACTGTCTTCTTAACGCACTGGGCTGAAAACAACAGCGATCCATAAGATGATTTATAAGCAGATCAGATGTCTCTGCCTTGAGGGCTTCCATATCTATTAAAGGCGCAGGGCAGGGCAAGGCAGATGGCTGAGGGCAACAACTTCAGACAACAAACTCCTGCTGCAAGTCAGTCAGAAGCCAAACAAGGACCAATTTATACATTTTCATTCCTTCTCTAAACCAATATCGATGAAACTCTTCAACTTCTGTCTCCAGTCATTTCCCTCTCACATTTTCCAAAGTCCTTCCCTTCTGCTGTATCTGCTGCTCTGAGCTGAAGGTGCCTAGAACCAAAAGGCTTTATGCCAAACCACAATAGCTCACTGGATACACACCGGGCAAACTCAAAGACACTTGAAAGGATTGAAGCTAGACAATTTTATATTTGGACTTAAAAGCATGGGTCAGAGGTACCTGGCTCCTCTTATGTTCACAGCTGTTATGGGCCTGCAAATGTCTCATCACAACCGTTCATGTTGATTTAGTAGCCCGAAGATTACACCAATAGGTCAAATCATTCCCATACAGTCAACCACAAAAGATATCTAATATCATGTTGTTAATTTTTAGAAAATTCTTCACTTCTTTTTGGTCTTGGCCAACTTGGATATTTCAGTGTGAAGTTGTACATATCATTTCACTTATCACCTACCTCCCATTAAACTAGAACCTTCTAATAGTGATGCTCACCGCTACTGGATTGCCAAAATAGTAAGTATTAAAAAGCATCATGTATTTATTAATTATTATTATTTTACCAGATGGGCAGCTTATAATCCATGAGAGCACTTTATTTTTCACTTTATGACTACTTTATCTCCTTACTATCCTTATGCGAGATATTTTGGCAAAGAATTTTAATCAAAGTCCAAGTAAGTCATCCCTACTAGTACCTCCTATCTCATATTTTGCCAACACCTTCATAGAATCATAATTATATGCACAAAAAAATGAAAAGACAGTTTTTCTCAAGCCTAGTCACTAGGCCAGTCACCTATTTTTAGCCTTCTAGGGAGAAAAATAAACTTGACACTACTATAAACACCCCTTTTCAAAAACAGAAAAAAAGTGGTTGGTTTACTAAATATTGAGCGAAAGGCAAAGCAATGATTAAGTAGATAGTGTCTGAGAACTACCTTAGCCTCAGAAGCAATGTTATAGCTCACATCCTAACCACTTATTCCTCTTCAGAAGTGGTGAAGTATTTATACAGAAACTCCTCTGATGTCTTCTTTCTCAAAACTGAACCTAGTTACTAGCTAACTAAAAATTAATCACACTGCATAGGCAAATTCACAGAAAAACTTTAAGAGAGGTATATCCTTGAAACAAATTTTCTAATAAATTCAATTGGTTTTCGTTTTAATGTAAAACAAGCATTTACTTTTAAAAAGGCATTTTCTATTTTTATTACACAAGTTATTGGTTAACAAACAAGTGCTGGGCTCTGCAACTTTTCAAGTAAAGATATTTGTTCAAAGATATTCAGTGGGAGTTAATGACACTGGGATATTACATACCAGCTGACAAATAAAACTGTTAATTTACCTGTCAGAAAAGTAACCCTGGTTACACACAAGAAAAAACTTTCTTGACTATTCTTGGAATGGCAGGGTGCAACAAAAGTGTTCTGAAATACGCTGACAAAATTTTTGAATCAGGAGAGGCTAAGAAGCAAACAAAATGAAACTTAACTATTCCTAAAGGAATACCAAATGTGCTTATATGCTCTTGAATACTGATAATCATGATCATAACTAATCTTCATATAGAGGTGACTTGAAATACAGCATAAATGTGATAATACACCACCACAAGTCAAAGTGTAACTTCCAAACTCTCAGAAATTTTATGCTGTGGCAAATAGTAAAGAAACGTGGTTTTGCCTTGCCTTCAGAATTGTGACAGAACCATTCCATGATTAAAAGGTTTTGTAAATCCTGGCAGTTTTCCTTTTCATGCAGCCTGATTACACCAAGAAAACATTATCTATTTCACAGCCAAGATTCATTCATTTGATATTGGGCAGATTGCTGTGAAGAAATGACATAATGCCTAGGGAGTACAAGCACTATTTATTCTCTAAATTTCAGCTCATTTTGTTAACTGAGCATGCAAAAGGACAATAGCTCAGAGCCCATCCTGTTAAAATATGTAAAACCACAGACAGAAGTATTTGCCATACTGTTAGTTACGTAATGCCTCTCTAGAGGTGGAAAGAACACAGACTTTTCAGAACTGAGCAACTGTTTTGAACCACTGAAAACAGAAATGTGGTTTCATCATCACCAACAATATTCCACATGCTCATTTCTTCTTTTAGGAAAAGCAATTCTGAGCTGAAAATGAAAAGATAACTTTGGTGTTACCTGCTCTGTATTTCAAACATGTTTCATGCTGATATCTTTTCTAGTTGAATGCCACCAAATGTACTCTAGTGATAACCATCCTCGCCCTAACAGTGGATGACTGATGCTCAGACATCCATGTTTCAGCTGTATCCAAAAGTACTGCATCATTTTTCATATTTCATACATATTTCATTCAAAAAAAGTACCAGGTTTCCCATACGTTTACCCAATCCAGCACAGATTTACTCCAGCTTTTCTACTCAGTAGAAATGATTTTGGTAGGTCTTCCTCAGAGAAAGTGAGGGTGTGACCTACCTTTGGCTATCATACAAGCCTGATAAAGCTTACTTGGCACCAGTCACCATCCGCTCTCAGAGTGCTGGGCTTGGGAGTTTCCAAGGAGCTGGGAATCTGCAGTTTACAGAAGGTTTAGCTTTAACCAAAGATCAGGTTTACATGCTGCACACTGAAGTCAAAATGCCATTATAACCTGGTCTCCTAACTGCAGATTTGGACATACACCATGCCTGTATTCTGAGCCATTCTGAAGTGGGTAGGCCAGGCCCGTAATTGCACAACCCAGAGGGGCTGCCCCTGAGCCACAGATCTCACCAGTCCCAGTGGCTGCTCTGTGAAATCAACATTCTTGTCATTTTCCCTGCTAATAGTAGCTGTGAAATTGTCAAGAATGTCAATTTCAGCAGCCTGCAGCAGGGGAATTGTGCATCCTCAGACAAAGAGCAAATTTAAAAATACCTTATTTGGAACCAAACATTTCGAGAAAATAATAAAAAAGGTCTGCTATTCAGTCCACTAAATATTCATGCTTTTTCTCTGAGGCATGTCTAAATAGCCATATGATTTATAAATGTCACAATTTCAAAACTAAACTGCAATTTAAAAATAATCTGCCAGTTTCTGTCATCCTCAGGGGAGAGGGAAACCCAGAAGAAAGATATAACTACCTGTCATGGGAAATGCCATATCCTTTTATTGGCAACAAACTACAAGAATGCTGCAACAGTCATTTTTACACTGTAATTCTCAACTTCAAATTTATACTATTACAGCAATATTCCCCCTCATGGTAACTTCTCAGTTATAATACCCTACATTTGTAACAAAACAGAGCAAAATCCTGTAGTCATGGAAAACAAAAGAAGAAAAAGACCCAAAAACATATTTAAGAAAATTGGAATTGTTCAGTGGAGAAAAGAGAAGGCTTTGGGGTGACCTAATTGCATCTTTCCAGTACCTGAAGGGAACCTACAACAAAGATGGAGAGAGAGTATTTACAAGGGCATGTAGTGACAGGACAAGGGGCAATGGCTTGGCTTGAAAAGAGTAGGTTTAGATTAGATAGAGAGACTGGAACAGGTTGTCCAGAGCTGTGGATGCCATATCCCTGGAGGTATTCAAGGCCAGGTTGGATGGGGCTCTGAGCAACCTGGTCTAGTGGAAGGCGTCCCTGACCATAACAGAGGGGTTGGAACTAGATGATCTTTAAGGTCTCTTGCAGTCCAAACCATTCTGTCAGACTTCTGCTGGAGATTACTTGAGGTCATTTGTGTAAATACACTGAAATTCCGATTAAAAAAGCGACATGTATTTTCTGAACAATAGAACATGATTCTGAAGATTTGCTCCAGTCATCACCCTGAAAAAGTTAAGACACTTGTGAGAAGTAAACCTTCAACTGTTTCAAAATTTCCAGAATGCATTTGGTTTTCAGTTTCTTACAATATTAATAAATATTTGCAATTTAATCTTACATTTTTCCTTATTTCTTGTGCCTCTCGAAAGAATGTTAAAAAAATATTATCAAGTTAAATGGTTTCATCCATTTCTAAGGGTTAGGAACATAAAAGTATGCCTGCTCATGTTAAGACAATCAAGTATCTCTTTCACTAAGGAGTTCTTAGACTTCAGACAGCAAAGCAGGAACCCAGAATTTTGTGGCAAGTCATGAGAACTTCATTGCTATCAGACATCTTATTGACACTCCTATGGAAAACCCAGTCAATGTGGCCTCCTTGTAAAAGTCCCAAAACTTCAAAATTATCCACAGTTAGGAAAAGCCCTGAAGATTAGCAGCTTACTCTGCCTACAATACAGGAACACGGACAAGTGTATCCTATCTGCTGAATATTTCACCTCTACATAATACATTCTTCTCAAAGGTTCCAGTATTGGATAACTAACCATTTTTTGTTCTGCTGGATGCTTGCCAGCATTGTTTCACCAAGCACCAGAACTGAAATTATGCTTGCTAGTCAGCACAAAAGAAAAAAAGAAAAAAAAAAGATGGAATGCAATGATGCAACGCAATTGGAGAGACAAGTGAAGGATGGGCTTGGTTGGAAACAGGCACAGACAACAAGAAAAAATGTTATGTATTAAAATATTATCTTATAGTGCATACATACAAGGAGCTCAAATGACACATGCAACAGGTCCCTAAGTCTAATATCTCTAAAATTCTGATTAAATGCCCTGTCTACACATACTTTTAAAACATTTTTAGCTATATGCTTGATAACCCACTTACTGATGGTAGAGCTCACAAAGTTGCTGCTCCGTGAAGCTCTTCTGCAAGTGTAGTTTTGTTGCAAGTGAAATCCCTATAAATTCACTTTTGGTTTTTTTCTTGTTAAGCTATAATGATGCCTTTCTTTTCTCTTGCATTCTTTTTCTGCTCATTCCAACTCACTTCAGTTAATATATGGCATGCCCCGACAAAATAATTCACGCTATTCTCCATTCTGTGCTCTTATCTCCTAGGAATTACAGTTGAATTGCATCACTGATTCAGGTGAATATTCTCTAGAGCAAAGTTTGAGTTGAGCTATTGATGGTTATCAGTTGCATTATCTATGCAAGCTTACACCTGTTTACAATGGTCATTTCAGCATATTAGATATGATCTCAGAAAAGGGAAGATGGGCAATGTGAGTCCTCTAGAAACAGATGTTTTGTTTGAAGAGTAGTAGCTTTTTCCCCCCTAATCGTCTATGTGGAAGTGATCACTCACACAAATATAAAATAAATCTCTCAGCACTGGCTTTTACCATATAGACTTTTAAGCCTTTCATATTCACAGGTCAAAAGCTTCTATTAATATTTTGTAGCAAGACCCCCTTAAAAAGCAGGTGATTATATCTCAATGTTCTATTTCCTTTTGCAAAATAATGTGTTAAAAAAAATTTTTTTCCCCTTATCAGATGAAAGGAAGCATTAGGGGTTTTTTTTCCATTTAAACCACAAGTTATCTGAACACTGCCTTCTTTCAACAGACTTAACTTACTCAGACAATTATTTGAGATAGACTTTTGTATAAACAAATCGAATTGTAAAAAAATCCAGAAGCTAAAATAGTCACACCTTAAACAATTTACCAGAAAAATAGTGTCAGGATTAGAACCATTTAAAATTCAATTTCCCCACATGATTCTAACAAAGGACCAGGTGTGCTATAAACTAGAAGTATGATTAAAGGCTGAAAAGAGAAAGCATTATATACACACTGAAAAATTTGCCTTGCCAAAGAGAAGGAGGTCCTTCAAACTCATTTGACCTAAAACTTACTTATAAGAAAACAAAGTATGTCAGT
>NW_008686385.1:190799-215348 GCF_000695815.1 Acanthisitta chloris
CTTCTTAGTTTCCACAGTGATCAACATACACTTCATAGGTTAATTGCAAAAACTGCATGTGCATCCAAATTTAAATAAAATTTAAAAAAAAAATAAAAAAATAAAAAAAACAAACCAACAAACTGTGCCTGTTACTCCACTGTCTTTTGAACCTACCAACTGAGTAGGAATTCTGTTAATAACAAAAGCTATTTTATTTTAAAGAGAAGTATCAAATTCTGAAAATTCTAAATGGCTGGAGACACTGAGCCCATTTTTTAATTTCTATACATTTACATTTTCTTTCAGAGTTTATTTTTCTGGCCTGTACACTGAAGTAATTTTTAAACCTTATTTTTGGATAAATATTTTATAGAAATAATGTCAGTTTTATTCCCAGGAAAAGGATACCATACTCACTGCAGCAAAACAGGGAATAATTCAATTAATCTTGTGGTAAGAGGATTAATCAAAGATGACCATTTTGGGTTTCACATATCTTTTGTTCCACACTAATTAGTTCATTTATCCCAATATAATTAACCATAGTTTTGTACAACATACTAATATATGTTCAATTTAATCATGTTACATCATATACTATGTCAGTCTTGGTCTCTAAATCATTTTCCAGCACTCTTTAAATGTCACCATTGGTAAGTCTAGCATTAACTACAAGCTAAGTTAATTACAAATGCTATAACATTCAGTTAAGTTCCAA
Organism: Acanthisitta chloris; assembly: GCF_000695815.1. Classification (NCBI taxonomy): domain Eukaryota; kingdom Metazoa; phylum Chordata; class Aves; order Passeriformes; family Acanthisittidae; genus Acanthisitta; species Acanthisitta chloris. The sequence goes on from NW_008686385.1 coordinate 191,500, forward strand.
TGTATCACAACAAAGTTCATCCTCAAAAAAATTTAAACTTGGCATCCTTAGCTGAACATCAGCACTTCTTCTCCTTCCTACACATTTATTCCCTCTCCTGTACTTAAATAACTTCTTTGCCAGCAGATTTACAAAAATTGGGATAAATTACATATACAAGAGGGCAGCAGCAGCAGTCTTCATGAACAACAACTGTTGATATGATTCTGCCACATTTTGACAAGTGCTGCTCTCTGGGTTCACTTGCTTCTACATTAATCAAAATGACATAAACCAGATATTCACAATTTTTACAATTAGATGAATCATGCAGCAGGCTCACAGGACCACTGACCTAGACTTGGAAAATTTTGCAAAAAGAAACACATTTTGTTGAAGTGGACAAATTTGTGCAGCTTCAAAGATAGCCACTATAACACGGGCTATAACAGAGGCTTGTATAGCCTAATTTTTTACTGCATGTTTCAGCATTTCTTGGTTACATGGAAGATGCTTACCTTCTCATATGAAAATGTTACTTTTTAATTTAATATAAAAACCCTAAATTTCATGCTTATTTCCTTTGCATGTTTCTTTTAAATGATGCACACGTATCTATAATCAGAGCTTTGAAATTCATGTTCCTTGCAAAAAAGAACAAAAACCATTCTGTCACAGCTGACACTAGTGCGGTAAAGAATAATAGTTTCAAAACAGCTTATCAGTTCTTGCAGTCACATGCAGTCTTCAGCGTGAATTTGCATACAACTTTTATTAGAATAAAGCACCTATTTCATTTTTGTAAATTGTGAAAAGAAATATAACACAGGTTTATAGTATACCGATTTTTTCCCGTTTTCTTGCCCATATATTGTTTCTCTCCTGCAACGTTTAGCACTTTGTTCGCCTTTTAAACAGATTAAATCTAATCTACAATTAGATTAATCAACCCTTACAGAAAAACACCAGCGCCCCCTGGTGGACACAACTGCCCTTTGACAACAGGCTTCACTAGCCACACGAAAAATTCACTTCATCAATAACGATGGATCATTCCCTTGCTAGACATTCCTGTTTTCTAATCACCCAGTAGGCTGTGGAACTACATCTGTAAACTGGAGAAAAACTCTCTTGTTTACCCCAAACATTCACATTTGTGTCCATTTTTCCTAAAAATACATGAGACTTCTAACTAAGCTCTTTATTTTAGCTGCTTCTTTAAGAAGTAATCTCTTTGTAAATTAATTAGAGCTAGTAAATCACATTTATTATGTTGGCTGGTTATTCCAAAATAAACTGAAAACTGTTGTAAGCTCAGAATAAAACACAGAACACAGGAATGACGGGCTGAATTGCAAATAGACATAATAGTCCATACAATGTACAGGAGTACACTAATGCACTAAGGAACAGTGTCTTTGTTTTAGTAAGGCTGCTTGCAGGGCAAAGTCTAAGCTTGTTTCCATGCCACTCACAGTTTTGCACAGCTTTTTACACTGCAGATTCCTATAAAATGTAAGGTTATCAGACAAAAGTCTCACCTGAACATTATTCCCACTGGTATCATTGGAATTTCAGGGTAAACAGCAACCACAGCATCCAAGCTAAAAAGTCTTCAGAGTATAAATATTGGTGCAGGCTAAAGACATCACTGCAGCACCAATGAAATACAGAGTGAGTTGCAAATGCAGAGCAGTGTCTGGAAGCAGTAGGCCAAAAGCAGTTACCCCTAAGTCAGGAGCCTATCAGTTCACTTCTGGAACAGTATTCATTTCTGAAAGCAGAAAGTATCTGAGGCACATCTCAGAGTTTTCAGTGATGCATATGACAAGTCATTGTACCTATTATTTCCAGTGTGTTACAGGAAACTCCCTTCTGGAACTGGAAACTCTTCCAGGCTGTCACAAGTGGCACTAGCATTAGACTGAGTCAGTGCTGAAGAGTACTGCAGAAGATTAAACCTATACCAATCATTTTCAGAGAAAACCATGACTGTTTGAGCAATGAATTTTGAAGAAAACATAAACTGAGGCAGAGGCTTCAAAGTATCCTGACCAGGTTGTATAGCAGTTGAAAGAGACTAGGTGTTTCTGCCTCTGAGGTTCCCAGATGCCGTTCCTAGCACTAATCTTACCTAATCCTGTAGCTTCCTCTCCTCACTGTCCAAGATGCCAATGCTGTACACTTTTTCGGATTTTGGAGACATGAGGTTGTAGCTGATTGTCTGTAGAGTTTCTATCTGCCTTCATGTGCAATTTTGTGATGCTTCTTTGCACTGAATATACCCATCACACCATATTAGAGCAAAGTTTCCAGTTCTGCCTAAATAAATCCATATCCTATTTATTGACTATTTACTGATATTTTATTTAATTTTCTGTTAGGATTGTCTAGCTGTAGCCCAAAGGTTAATATTACACTTTCATCTAACCTGTAGGAACTGTTTGTTTCTTCTAGCTAAATACAGGTTTCTATCACACAGTCTGGGCTGCCTTCAACTTTGTGCTCAGAGGAATGACTTTTTCATCTATATTGTCATTCTCATATTTCCCAAAAATCTAGTCAGCTAGGTGTGTTTTCCAAGCTAAATGGGTCAAACTTATTATTTCTACTAACTTTTACTCACAGCACTTCACCTCCTCATTTTAACTTCCTGTTACTGCTCTCACAGCTGCTAAGCTACTTATTGACCTCTAAAACCTGCTACCATTTTTTAAAAATTACTTGTTCTGAAGAGAAGGCAAAAATTGGAAGCCACTCACTACCACTTATTTAGATAATTTCAGGCATTTCAGTCCACACTAAGTGCTCAGGAAAGGTAAACAACTGTAATGGGCTGTAATTACTTGTCTAGGTCATTATATATTAACTTTCTATCTGTGTAATTTTAATATTAACTACTTTGGTGTATCAACTTCTAAAACATCATATAAAAATATATTTACTTCTTAGGGTTTAACTGGACACTACTCTCCAACCTTTTTCTCCTCTCCTTTCATCTGTTTTTCTTCCTAAGCAAAATCAACACTTTGGTTTTGAATCAACCTGCAGCTTCTCGTTTCCCTGCCACATTCTGGAGATAACCATGAGGTTTTACAGAACTTTGGCAGTAGTAAAGGGTTAATACAAATCTCATCAGTAAATGAACCTACCTTCTGGATGACTGAACTTGTAATCAACTACTGGTAAGTTAAAAGCACAGCTTACACTTCTAATACTTGTTACCTATTTGAAACTGCCTTTTTATGTTAAGTAATATAGATCTGAGAGGAATCAGGAAATAGAACAATCATTCATTTCTGTTTTCATGACAGATATAATTCTTATACAAGATATCTAAGCCATCAATATTTTAAACTCCTCTGCTTGTCTTCTAATTACACAGAAAGTATCGTATTTCATTACCTATTTTACTTTCGTTAAGTCTTGATCTAATCTCTTTGTCTCAGCCTGTATGTTTTGCACAGTAGTTTACTCAGATATAGACCAACATTAAGTTTCTCCTTATTTCAAGTATATTACAAGTAGAGCACAACAAAATTGCATGTTAGTGGCCTGTGGCCCTCTCTACACTAGCAATTCATAGAATCATTCAGTCTCAGAAGGACCTCAGAAGGTTTCTGGTTCACTTTTCTGCTCAAAGTAGGGTCACCCAAGATGCTTAGGGTCTTACCCAAGTGAGTCTTGAAAACATCTAAGGTCAGTGACTCCCTGGGCAACCTGTTCCAGCAGTTAAGTATTCACATATTAATTATTTTATTCCCTTTTATATTTAATCAGAATCTGGCCTGTATCAATTTCTGCCCAGTGTCACTCACCCTCCTGCTGTGTACCTCAGTAAAGAGTGTGGCTCTTTTCAGGAGTCTCCACTCAGGCACTGGGAGGCTGAGTTCCCTCAGCTTCACCCCACAGATAGGACTCCTACTTTATGAATGCTGGACAGTCTTAAAAGGGATGTCATATGCTCTTAGGTGCTATATTTGCTGCAGCATAACTTATGCAATCTGTTTACTATCACAACTTATATCTTGTATGCTACTCCATGCCTTTAATTTTATTTTTTTAAAGGGCTATAAGAAAACACAAGCTGTAAAAACAGAAGGAATCTCCCCATGGAAATGGAAACACCTGTAGTTGTTTAACTATCCTTGTATCTCAAAATGGTTATATCCCATCACATCAAAGTAAATAGATCTCCTGCAGCAGCTGAAGCTTCAGGAAACCTGAAGTTCCCATTTGACCCACATTTTGCTCATGACATTTTGCCATGATTTTTAATTTTTTTTTAATAGCCTAGAGGAAAAAAGCAAGGTAAGGCTCTATTTTTCTATTCATTCTCCTAACTGTACTATCACTTCTTCTCTAAATCACAGGTATTTCCTCTAATTTCATTATTTTAGCCTTAGTAGACAATATAACACTTATATGAGATATCAGATGTACTAGTACATTGTTGTTTCTACTGGGAATACTAGTTATTCTGAAATATCCCACTGCAGAAAAATCTGTGACTAAAGCTCTAATATTATCCTCCCAGGCTGTTACAGTACTTGTCAACTCCAATTTTATCTCGCTAGGTCTCATACTAAAAAATGGCAGTTTTACAGTCTAAGAAAATATATTAGTCTGGTTACTTCCTCTCAATTAAATTATCCACCTAATTCTCATTCTCTTTCTCATACTTACAAATCAAGTATTGCAAATCTGTGAATCTAAACCCAAATAATTAACTCCTTATTAACAACTAAGTGATCAGTCTTCTGGAGTTAATAACACTGGTAGTGTCCAGTGTGACATAAACATTTCAACCCAATTTCCAAAGTAACAAAGTCACATTCAGCATTCCCTACTCATTTTCTGCCATTCAGAAACTTGCCAGAGTTTATCTATATCTTTTGAATATTCCTTCTATTAGTTCTGCATCAATAAACTGTAGGGACAATTGTGAGTTATACTGATTGTTAAACTGGATGTCAAGTCTTAGCACATGCTAATCTTACAAGCCAAAATGAAAAGTTGGCTTTTACTAACTGGTTGTATAGATTCCATTTGGGTTTGTTTTCATTGCCCCTGACAATCCACTAATATTTACAGGGCACTGATTTTTGGTACTGGTTTTGATGGTGGTTCGGTTACCAATTCATATGATTTGCTGCCTATAGATGCTGGAAGATATAACATCAGGTGCTGTGTTATCATGCCACATGACAAACAACTATCCTGCAGAGGCCAATTAATTTGAACACAAAGCATGGCCTTGTAACAATAGAAATCCCACCTAAAGGAAAATGGAGTAGTATCTACACAATTTTTACATCACCTTACCTTTAACTAACAGTATTTGGGGTAGGTGAGGTGGGAAATCCTGTATTAAAATGTACAGACTGTTGGAATGATCAAGAAGCAGTCTCTTTCCTGCCCAGAGAAAAGCCAAAGATATTTGGTCGATTTATTTAAAGAACAGAGACAAGGAATCAGCCCCCAGGAAATAACTTTTAATGTGATTTTCCCATACTATTCACAGAACAGGAATAATTAATGCAAGAATGAATTCATGAGTGATTTACTGGCAAAGAGGTATGTAAGAGTGTCACTTAAACAGTAGGTATAGAAAACACACCACCTAACTTCAAACAATAGGTGAAATACTTACTGTTTCAAGGCAAACTACCTATAAGTACTCTGTATGAAGTCCCTGAATTGTACCTAGTACTTAGTGATCAAATGCTCCATATCAAAGGACAGTTGGTTATGTGTAGGAGAGTGAGAGAACAGCAATGTATTAGATACCTGATTCCTCATTACTATGATGGCATGCATAAAATCCTAGCCCACAGCCCCATTCTAGCACTATCAGACTTGGGATCAACTCTATCATATACTCCACCTGAAACAGATACAAATTTAACTGATCTACTGAGATAAGAAAGATGCAGAAAACAGTTAAACTATGAAAAGGTGACTTTTTCTACTGCCATTGAGTCTTCTGACTTGCACAGGTCTTGCAGTATTTTGAGTACAGCTATGAATTTAAACCACACGCTTAGCTTTCATAAGACTTCTAAGTAAAATTTTCAAGCAGATTGAGCCTTTTCATGGCTTGTCACCTAAATGCTGACTCTTCCTTTGAGACCAGGACACAGCTCTGTGATTCTCAATTTCTGTAACAGCTTGATGATATGATTTATCGAAATACTCTTTGTTGCCTTCCAGAATCTATTAATATATGCTAGCTGGAGTTCTCATATAAATGATATCTATCTATATTGATAGATAACACTAATATACCTTCTACTCCCTATTTCTATTTTCTTTAATGGCAGAAGAAGGAGTAGCTGCCATCTCAGATTAATACATAAGTTATTGGTTTCTCACCAAACCCTGCTGAGAGTCATTGTGTTCCACCTGAGAAGGATGTAAGCTCATGTTTTGACAAGTGTCAAAACAATTTCACTAAATCATGTGAAATTAAGTTTCTAACATTAGGAATGTAACAAAAAATAAATATTTTGATTATGACCGAGTTCTGGTGATCACTTTACATGGCATATGACATCAGTCTTAGGGGAGGAAACAGGCTAAACAGTTTCAAATCTAACTCTTAATAGAAGCCACTAATATAAATGAACATCATAAAAAAAGAAGCAGTAATTAAAACCTACTTTAACATAGTAATTAGGAATAAACCACAAATAACTTATTTCTCAAACACATTAAGAGTGCCAAACTCAACTATTAAAACAAAATAAAACAGTAAAAGGAAGTAAATACTGTATAAACTACTGGGAAACAATGCATAACAAGTTTTGAATCATAATACTTACATAAGAAAGCAAGGTATTCATAATATTATAATAGAAATCCCTTATTTTTAGGTGCTTCAGATTCAACAAATATATTGTTTCGGAAATTTCATACTATCCACTAACTGTACTAGAACCTAAAACATCTCTATGCATTTTGAAATGTATATTAAACCCCCTATTTTCTGAAAGTGGCACTAAATTACAGTTTCAACAATTGGAAAGGCTTCACTAAGTAATGAATGTATCAGAAAAATATAATATGAATTTTTGAAAAAAGTGCTGTGGTGTTCTGTAGCACATGGCAATGGAATCACCTTTCCTACATGGATTTCCAACACCTTCCTCTCAACAAATTCTAGATTAGAAAGAAGGACAGAAAATCACATTTTAAAGTATTTCATTCATAGTTTTAGCTTGGTTCATTTTGTTTCATTCTTACTTTGTGTTGTTATATACACCAAATTCTGTCCAATATTATGAACAGCACTAGATTCAGTGTGGAAAACTTAAGAAATAATCTTGCAATAAATATATTTTATTTATTCTATTTTGTTATAATTTATATGTATGATTTTTAATATATAAATAAGTCTCTATGGTCATCCATAAATTTTTACTTCCCTGAGAGTTCTTACTGGCAGTAATTATCTTGTAAGCAACTTATCTGTATATAAAATAAAGGACAATTAATTCAGAAGAATGGATACTCTGGCAATTCAGAAAAACACAACACTTGTCAGCCAGCATGGATTTATGAAAAGAGGGTCCTGCTTGACCAACCTGATCTCCTATCACAAGGTGACTGACTTAGTGAACAAGGCAACGGCCATGGATGTTGTCTGCCGGGACTTCAGTAAAGCCTTTGACACCATTTCCCACAGCATTCTCCTGGAGAAACTGGCTGCTCATGGCTTTGGTGGGGGGGCCAACTGGCTGGCTGGCCATCCCAGAGAGTGGTGGTGAATGGAGTTACACCCAGTTGGTGGCTGGTCTTAAGTGGTGTTCTCCAGGGTTCAGTATTGCCCATGTTTAACTTCATAAATTATCTAGACAAGGGGATTGAGGGCACACTCAGTCAGTTTAGAGATGACACCAAGCTGGGCAGGTGTGTTGATCTGTCAAAGGGCAGGAAGGCTCTACAGAGGGTTCTGGACAGGCTGGATTGACAGGCCAAGGTCAATGGTATGAGGTTCAACAAGGCCAAGTGACAGGTCCTGCACTTTGATGACAACAACCCAATGCAGTGCAACAGGCCTGGGGAAGACTAGCTGGAAAGTTGCTCAGCAGAAAAGGAGCAGGAGGTACTGGCTGTCAGATGGCTGAACATGTGCCAGCAGTGTGTCCAGGTGGCCAAGCAGGCCAGTGGCATCCTGGATTATATCAGAACTACCGTGGCCAGCAGGACTAGGGCAGTAACCATTCCTGATCCTCAGCACTGGTGAGGCTGCACCTCAAATCCTGTGTCCAGTACAAGAAAGACATTAAGGCTCTGGAGCCTGTCCAGAGGACAACTGGGGAAGGGTCCAGAGCACAAGTTTTATGAGGAGCAGCTGAAGGAGCTGGGGTTGTTTAGCCTGGAGAAGAGGAGACTCAGAGGAAACCTTATCGCTCTCTACCACTCCCTGAAAGGAGTCTGTAGCCAGGTGGAAGTCGGTCTCTTCTCCCAGGTAACAAGAGATAGGACAAAGCCTCAAGTCATGCCAGAGGAGGTTTAGACTGGATATTAGGAAAAATTTCTACACAGAAAGAGTTGTCAATCATTGGAACAGGCTGCCCAGGGAAGTGGCTGAGTCACCATCCCTGAAGGTATTTAAAAGATGTGTAGATGTGGTGCTTAAAGACATGGTTTAGTGGTGGACTTTAGGTACAGGCTTAAAATAAAATTTGCTTCCTTGTGCAGACTGTAAACAAATGACATTTTAAACTCTTGCATATCACTATATTCAGTACATATGTATTTCTTGAAAATTAATCATTCTTTTGAAGCTTTTTATTAGCTCATGTAACTTATTTCAACTCAAGAGAAGCTAGTATCTCTAATTGGTTTTCTCCCTCCACTTCAGCAATATGAAGCACAATCAACTTCACTTTCAACCCATTTTATGCTTATCTAACCAGAAACTGCAACAAATGTTGCAATGTGACTAATTGAATTAATAATTCATTCTAACCTTACAAACACACTCTTATTTATTCTAAGCTTACAAGCACACTCTTAACCAAACAACAAAACTTACTTAGTTTACTGGAATTTATTGTCAGTCTCAAAATTCTATGTAAACATCAAACACCTCTAGTATTGCTGACAGTAAAATGCAAGAGCAGGATTCCATTAGGACTTAAAACACCAAATCCCTTTCTTTGAATAACAAGTTAGAGCTTTGCTTATACTCAGATCAACCAAAATATTCCCACAGATGCTGCTGTCTGTTAGCAAAGGACAACGAGATGAACTGAAATCAATTAACTTCATGAATGACATTAAACAGACCTGCACATCTCCCATGCTCAGTGACTTTATATATTGGCAGAAAAAAAAATACTGACTATGGTATTTGTCAATTTTTTTACCTCAAAAAGCTATTTAAATCCACACCTGATGGAGTCTGAGTGTTCTTCTAATGGAGATCTGTTACACACACTTCCACCAGTGCACTACACTGAAAACTTTGCAAGGTATAGTATAGCCAATCTCTGCATGCAGAGAAGGCCTCCTGTCTTCCAGTGGTGTCAGCTTCTGTGCATGCAGATGCACACAGCAGATGCCCACTGGTAGTTTTGCCAATTTCCCAATAGCTTCCACAAAAAGAAGACACAGCAAAAGGGAACACGATGAGCAATTCACACAGTTTTCTCCCACACAATCATTCTACTTAAACCCCAAAAAGCCAGGTTATGGGTCAGAAAACTGTTCTGAAGATGTAGCACAACTCACATGTTGTCTTTCCCAGGGCCTTGTACCTCTTTTCTGGAAAAGGATGCATTCTAGTCACATAATGGAGAAGTTCTTGTTCTGCTGGGAAAGACAACACAGGAACAAACTGCTGCTAGTATTAATATAATTTATCATGTCTAGAGTCAGCATCCTGCATGTTCCCAAAGACCTTTAGGAAACAGGGAAATCAGGAACATCTATTAAAATTAGAGGAAATGTACTGAAAGAGAACTGCAGATTGCTCATCCTTTCATTAAAGCATTCAGAGACTTATTAGAAAAGCAGTATAGACTATTTAAGGGGTAGACTACCAGCCACAGAGCTACTGTCTCATCATACAGGCAAAGGCAATCTCCACTTAATTCTGTTTATCTCCTCCTGTTACAAAATGTAAATATATCACCAGCCAATCTTTCAAGGGTGTTACAATAATTAAGTAATTAACATTTAGAAAGTTCTTGAAGAAAAAAAGAAATTCAAAAGACTAAAAGTGTTACTAAAGCAAACAGAAGATATCAGGTATCTCCTAAAGCAATAATTAAAATGTTTATTATTACTTAAAGTGCATTTCTGTTTTTCAAGATTCTGATTTGTTACTGCACAGCAAGAATTACACATAATAAACATGAGGCAGATGATCACTGAACTTTCACTTACGATTTCTGCTTTACGGAAAAAACCACTATTTCTGTGAAACCAGCTCTTAAGGAACGAAGATAGGGTTTTACAAGTCTTAATGCTCTGAACACTTAAATTTAGCTCAGATATAAGATTATTTGCATTGAAACCATAGAGGCTGCTACTACAGAGTTAACTATTGTGTAGCATCTATTAACATTTTTAATACCGTGAGCATGCATAAAGATTGGGCAACAACAAGAAATCATTGCTTGAGCATTATGACTAAATATAATGGACTCATAGAATCCTTTAGGTTGGACAAGAACATTAGGATCATCAAGTCCACTCACTGCCCTAGCACTGCCAAGTCCTACACTAAACCACATCTACGTATCCTTTAAATACCTCCAGGAATGGTGACTCAGCCACTTCCTGGGCAGCCTGTTCCAATGTGATGACCTCTTTCATGAAGAATTTTTTTCCTAATATCCAGTCTAAGTCTACCCTGGCATGACCTGGGGCCTTGTTCTTTCGCTTGTTTGCTGGGAGAAGAGACCAACCCCCACCTGACTACAACCTCCTTTCAGGGAGTTGTAGAGAGCAACAAGGTACCCCCTGAGCCTCCTTTTCTCCAGGCTGAACAACTCTATTTCCCCCAGCTGCTCCTCACAGGACTTGTTCTCTATATCAGTATTCTGTAAAACAACACAGAATGTCTTTTTCATCTTCCTTACTTGTACAAACCTCAAGAATGTATATCTAAGTCCGAGTGTGCCACAAAAAGTCTATTACTATGTGTATGTTCATGCATAGCAATATACTTAAACAGTTATAGTCTTAATCAAATGATTTTATAAAACCAAATGAGTCATGCTTTGGTGATTGTACAATCAAGATTCACAGCAATTTCAGGGAAAATAACAGTTCAGTCCTCTCCAATAGACATCAGTAAGATACTGAGAGAATAACAAGATTTCAAAGCCTCAATGGACTTCAGCCAAATATGAAAGACAGCTTAAGCCCAAACATCACAGAATTCCAAAAAGGCTGTAGACTTTCACAAAGGACTACTTCAGCTCCTGATTTACAGGAGATTTACAAATTGTAGATTCACAAAACACAATACTTGGTATTATGATGTGTACCGAATGAGCCCCTTGATAAAATTTTAAGTCGCAGACTTCAACTGCATTATCCTTTTAAAAACACGTGATCTTACAGTTACAGTTCTCAGCTTTCTGAAGTCAGGAAGATCATTCCACTGTGATGTTATCTGTCAGTAGTCTGTTGCAGCCACCTGCTTAACTGAACACACTTAGAAAGTTAGCAGTGTGTGAACGGCCTCCTATGTACCTTATACATAAAGAGTGATAACTGATATCAGATTGCAGCTCCATAACATTCCTTTTCATCTGCGCATATCTATTTCTTTTGAAACAGATAACAGTGTAATCATTTCTTCTATTTGGAATGTTTCATTCTAGCTAAAACCTTGACTGACAATTTTGATGGGAATCCTAGGAGATGAGGTTTTTTAAAAACAAAATATACCAAAAGTCAGTTTTGTGCTTTTAATATCTAAATAAATCAACCAAACTCTGAAAACAATTCTCGTGAACACACAAAGATGGAAGCTTGTGTTCTGCAAAAACCTGCATTATAAGCAGTGTATGCTTTAAATCACCTACTATAAACAGGAGAATTTGTTTTCCCAGAATCTTGACTTAGAAGCATGAGGTTTTGTAATTTTTAAAGAAAGGGCTGAATAAACAAACAATACTGAACTCTAAAGGGAACAAATCAAAAAGCTATATGCAACAATGCCCTGCAATTCAGTGATGGCAGAAAGCCATGATCTGAAATTAGTTATACTGCATATAAGCAATATAAAAAGCATCAAAGCAGATAATGGATTAATGCAGTACATAATAAAAAATTTCAATCCCAGTATCAAACAGTTACTGACCTAGAAAATATAGCAATGAAAAATACCTATATTTGCTGAGAGAAACCAAAGTTCTTTATGTTACCTTCAAAAGAAAAGAAAACACCCTTCCCATTTAACACAGTCATATCCTCAAATTTTGAGCAGTTCTGCAGGATGTAACCTAGCCATTGTAACAAATATAACACACATGCTGTCAGCAAATTGTGAAATGAGAATTAAAATAAAAGCCAGTTTTTCAGAAGCACAGCATTTAATACAAAGATGTGCATATTGAGCTTTCTGACACTGGTAGTTAATATAACATGGCTATATTATGATCACTACAAGCACAACTACTCATCAAATGTGCCATGATTTTGCCTCAGAATCACTTATATAACACCCTATGAAACTCAGAGGTCCTCTTTGTGAACTTTCTTAGCATAAGCTATTTGTAGCTAGTACATCTCAAATAAAATCCACTGAAGCTAAACCTGATACAGCTAAGAAGAGCCAGATGAAACACAGTGAAGCTGATTCTGTTCCTTGTGCATAAATACATTCTCCAAGCAGAACATGTAAGTGATTTATGTAGGAAACCAAATGAATTACTTTAAGCACCTGAGGCATTTTATATTTCATGGGATTTTGATGCAGCTGGCAGTTTATTCACACACATTTATGGTCTTCATTATATTTTTCCCAAAAGTTTCAAGTTAAACTCCATGAACCTTCACACAGCTGCTGGATAATTTATCTTCAAACATAGGGAGCAGTTTCTCACTGATCTGACTGTGTATTACACTTATAATAAAAAAAATCAGAAAATACAGATAATTATTGCAGTTACCCAGTAGTTCCATTGCATCATCTTCATTGTCAATATCTTCTTCAGTTACAGACGGAGCTGTGCTTTGAGCAGAATCAAAGGAGTCCTGAGAAAGCATGGCAGCCAGCAGTTTCTTATGTTGCTGCTGTTGATGTTTTAGTCCTTTGGTCTTTGGCTCCATTTTTAAGCTGTGAGGGAGGAAAGCACAATTTTCTCTTACTGGTACTCTCTTCAAAATATGTCACACATTTGTCAAATTACATAGTGCCTGATGTCTTCCAGATCTGAAGGCAAACACCATCGGATCACACATAAACCAACCAGTCATCACTCATTCCCCAATCATTGAATGTTTTAAATCAGTTTGTGTTTTCAGTTCCTATTTAAAGTTTTGATTGAATCTGGGAAATTTCCAATTGTCTTTGTGGGCATTAATCAAGTATAAATAAGCTACATATATAGAACAACAGGACATCAATTACTAATCAGTATTGCTAAGGCATTCATTGCATAGCAATGAAGTTGACACAAAGAACTGCTCCCTTAAGTGGCTGTGATACCATGATCCCATAGGATAAAGGACTACATATTTATGAAAATTCTCATGGTTTGCTGACTTGTGTCTCTAACCTAATTAACAGAGAATTGCAACTGCACAGAAGTTAGCAGAAGGGTCTAAAAGCAGGACTTGCTACAGTTTGCCATTTCTGATTCCTTATAGATTCAACATAAAGACAACAGCAAGAAGTTTGGTGCCCCACATGAAGGTATCAGCAACACCTCAAGACTGTCCTTACAGTCTGTTACAGGAAGGCAGATCTGTTGCAAATACATGAAATTTAGTATAACCAACAGTAGTTCATTTCCCCAGCAAAGATAAACATTTATGAGACGAAGTGGACTTTGGAGATGAAGAATGGGCTTTTAGTTTAGGACACCAAGTTATGCATGGGGCCTCTGCAAACCCTAGTTCATTCCAGGTTCTAAGAGACTGTAATATCATATTTAAAATCAATCAAATGCCTCACCGTGTACATACATTATCCCTTGAGGAAGACTCCCAAGAGCCTTGCATCTCCTCAGAATTCCTCCAAGAAATTTTTAATGTAGAAAACTACTAGCGGCGACTTGGAAATGAGTTTAATCCCATTTTCACTGTGTTCAAATTTCTGAAAGATGAGCTCAGTACCAGAGGGATTGCCATCAGCACTTTTCTATGGTCTCTTATCACTTATTAATGCCTTGCCTTGCTTTCTTACAGCAGCAACAGAGAGCAGGACAAAACCAGTGACAAACACAGTATTTCCTCTGTAGCAATCCAGAACATTAAGCGCAAAAAGGTGACCCTTCATCCATTTGTAAAGACATCACTCATACAGCTACCTCAGACTGGCTACACAGTCCTTCCCAGTCAAAGCGGTAGTGACATCTGTGCTTTCAGTTGCTCTTTTTTAAAAATTCTTTATTTGAGTAACTGGGCCTGGCTTTCAAATATACAATGTCTGCTTCCATTGCTCATAATCACAGGAATGTATGTTTCTAAGGAGGAAATAACAGTTCTTTCCCACTGTCTAGTACTGAATAGAGCTAAAAATGAGGATTACAGTTGCAAAGGCAGAAAATCAGACTACTCACAGATTCCCAAGTATCACACACCACGTATGTTCACTATGATCTCCTTTATGATGAAAAGACCAATACCAAAAAAGGGCATGTTATCAACAGACCAGTGACCCATAGGAATATGGTGTTCTCTGCAGTCCATTCTATCCCTTAAAGAATGTTGTGAACCTGTAAGGACCCAGGACTTCCCCAAACAGAAAAAATCTTGCACACTATGGTCTGAGAAAACAATATGAGTCGCATGACGCTTGTGATAATTACTCTACCAGTGATCTGTTAATGTCGAATCCTCTGGATATTTGTATAGTGTTTTATTTATGTAGCACTTCCTTATGTTTAGTGACAGGTAAAAGAAAACAGATTACCTGGAAATTATAGGAGAATTACAGTTTTCACTTTCCTGTTCTTATACTATGACTTTGGACTAGTTTTAAGAGTTTTCTGGCTTATCACGTAAATCCTGATAAACAGTGAGCAATAAACTATGACTCTTTATTAAAAGCATTGCTAAATAAAATTTAAAACATATACTTGGAAACTTGTAATGTGAATTTCTAATTTCTCCCTCTTTCATTTGCCAGGTAAAAATCTAACTGAATTATTTTAGGTTACATTAACCATGAAACAGATGAATTAAATACAAATGAGGTAGCCAAAAATTCTTTACAACTGCTAACTTCACTCTTAAAAGAGTTTCGCTTAATCTTGTAAAATATACTATCCCCACTACTTTCAGATCTACTAGGCATACACTACATTAAAACTAAGTTACTACCTAGTACTTGTTTCATGCATTTGGCATATTGTCAATTCCAAATTCTGCTAATAGCACTTTAATTCACAGTAACACTGCATCAGGCCTTGAAGCAACGGCTAGTTATTAGTGAACTATTATTACATATTCAGATTAACCTTGATCAACATGGGTCTTTTAAACTTCCATAAACTTCAATTTTAGTATCACCACTATCTTGAACTTCTGCAACTGTATGATTCTTTTGCAAGACTGCAAATATGCTTTTATAAATGCCTTACAAAAACTGATGAAATGCTAATGAAGCAAATAATTATCCCAGACATAAAATCAGTCATCCAGTGTAAATCCATATGCTGCATGTAATTTAGTAGTTATTCATTTCCACTGAAAATCAGTACTCCCACTTAACGATACATATTTTTCAATAGGTCTTCAGAACATACTGCACCTAAAAACCAGAGATATCAGTATTCTATGAGTCTTTCCTGGCATCAAGTACCCCATATTCTCCTTATTCATATGCCAGGCAACATGATTTTGTGATGATATTCAACAAGACTTCTCGAATACTATTCTCAAAGCCATTAATCACATTTTTTAATCACAGCATTAGCTGTGAGGTTTCTCACAGCTTGTACCACCCTCTACAAAGAGAAAAATGCACTGCTTTGAATCATCTTTGTTACTCAAAACTAACCCTCTTTGCTCTCTTCTAGAGATTAGACAGAGATGCTTATTTCTGCTCCTTCCTATTGACAGAAGGAATACAATATCCTCGATTTGCTCTGCAACATGGAATAGATCTTTATTTAGCGTCTTTATTGGACTGCTGAATAAGAAAAAAGAAACCCAGGCCTGCACAATCAAGCTGCAGTGCCAGCTGCTGACTCCATTACTTTCCCAGGAGCTGCACTGGAAAGACCCAGGGTCTGAGCTATGTTGGTTCCCATCCAGCATCTGAGGGATCATTACTAGCTGCCACTACTTCTTTGAAATAGTAGTACTTGCAGCTTCCCCCACAATAATCTAATTAACAAACATTCCCAACATGAGGAAAGATAATGAATGTAGCCTGTAAGAGTACAGTAAGTGGCAGACTAGTTTACTTGTGACAGGGAGGTGAATTCCAAATTAGAAGGCACATGGAGGACACAGTGAAGGAGTACCTTAGACCTTTTCAAAGGGAAAGCAGAGAGTTTCTGCCTTCTTAAAAGAGGAAGAAAAAGGTGTCTGCTGCAGTCGAAGTACTAGTTATAACCCAGTAGAAAGGCTACAGGGCTGAGGGAGAAATGTAGGTGTTTAAGCCAATTAACAAAGGCAGTGCACAGGATTTACACTTTAAAAGAAAGGCATGAGTCGCTTTTAAAGCAAGGCTGGGAATATTTAACCTTCTGTGACAAACAGGTATCTTTAAATCAAGCAAAACCCTTGTAAAAATTATAATCTTTTCCATGTAGCTGAAGCACATTAACAAACAAACATACTCCTTCGCCCTCAGACAAGCACAATAAATCTTCAGAAGTTATTTACTGCAGAGAACACAATTTTCTCTCAAAGAAAAACTTGTTATTAACACCAAAATGCTTAGTATATCAATTAAGATGATTTTAGGAAGTCTTGTTACAAATAACATAGATACTGTTTCCCTTGTCTATATTTCCTTTAAATGAGAAAATCATATTCATCATTAAAGCATCCAGAAGATTAATAGCTACTACCAACCATGAAAAGGATTTGAAGTATGTGCATGAACCTATACATCACAAAATTATGACACAACGGACCCCAATCATGTCAGCACACACTTAGCTTTTTACACGGGAATAAAACCATGGGATTGCAAACGTGTGTGAAGTTAATCATATATAAAAGCATGAGAAGAAACCAGTCACATATTAATGACTTCCATTTTTTCTGCATGCTGTCACACTATGGCATGGGAATTAAAAAGCCCTGCACTCTGCTCTCAGAAATGGAGTTTTTGTTACAATGACACCACTGTTTCACAAAATATAAAATTTCTAGGCCAGACTAAAATCTCACCTTCCTCCAGGACTGCTGCTATCCTCACTGTCCCACTGCTCATTTTTATTTCTTGGTATTGGTGGCTGCAGCATCTCAGCAGCCAGAGGGTCTGCATCATTCTCTTCACGGCCAATCCATTCTCCAATCACACGAGGCCTGAGAAGTGGGGTGTTAAAACCTGTTGCATCCTGAAGAGAAATAAAAAATTAAAAACCCCCACTGTACTGCTCGTTCTCTACCACAGACATAAATACAGAAAAGAAGAAATTAAAAAAATTAAAATTCATTAAAAAAGTACAAAACAAGTAGAGTACATTATCTTTTCAGAGGGCTACAAAATACCCAGAAACAATCAGACTAATTAAAAGTTTCCCATTAACAAAATTACAAAATATATTTGCATACCTTGATTCCTCAAACCTTTCTTACTTCTTTCTTTTCAATTGCACAAAAATTATTATTTTTTTTTAAATAGATGCACAACTCTTTAAACCTTTACTGTATCAGGTCTGCTAAGTAACACATGAGGTCATTTGTATAAAGAACACCCCAGACAAAAGACTGTTGTAGACTAATAATATCACTCTTATTTGCACTATGAATTAATATAAAACTAATAACTACATCTGCATTTGACATTTTAAAAATAACCTTGCTGGGCTTTACATAATGTATCTTTCAATTCTGAAAACAGTATTAACATTTTAATAAAATGCATTTCTGAAACTAGTACTCATATCTCTAACCACTCACTGGAGGATGATAAGCTGGAAAGGATTACAAGAAGCAGGCAAAATGCAACTGATATATTCAAAACAATAGCAATAACTTGTAACATCATATTAGGAATTTAGATTAAAGAAACAAATAGTCCTTAAAAATTGTCTGAAAACATTCTGAAGTAGTGTGTATCTCTGTTCTCATTTTACTAGAACAGTTGTAGATAAAGGGTGATGTACAATAGCACAGTCAAACTAAAAAACACACCTGTATACCAGAAAAGGGATATGAAATTATGGGATAGGAGTATTAATTTTGTTTTAATTAAAGTCTTTTCTGGGCTAGCAAAGACATTTCAAACACAGGGTTCCTAATTAGGAGACATATATTCTATTCCTATCATTTAACGAGAGAAAATTTTGGGAAAGCAAATCCTTGGCTGTTACCTAGCTCAGTGCCTCAGTAAATATTCCTGCCATAAAACAATGCTTTCCAAATAAAGAGCATGTGGAAAAAGTACAGCAGAGTGATTATATAGCCTAGAAACCACATGTTCTCTCCCTCCAAAAAACAAACTGCTTTTGAAGTCTTTTCCTAATTGAGACAGATGAGGTAAAAGGATGGCTTGAAGTAGAGGCCTCTGTTGAAATGAAGGAAACAAAGGAAAAAAAGGGCTGCAACCTGCTTTCAGTATGAATATATTTACCCTGTTCTGGCTAGGCACTGTAATCTTGCTCAGCAGAACCCCAAGAGCTTCTATTTTGACAGATCCAAATGTGACCCAGGCCCTGGATCCAACTCACTCATCCTCATTCTTTTGTTCTGCTTTCTGCAATGTGCCTGTGACTGCATTACCGCACTCCGCTCTCCAGAGTTGTCCATCACTTGACTAACTCACTTTTACACAATGTCTGTTGTCTGCAAGAACCACTGAAAATTAAATGCAGGCAGTACAGATGAGAGAAATCTAAGGAAAACACCAAGGCTTAGAGGTTTTAGGCTACCTAACCACTGGTGCCCTCTTTTTATGTAATTACAAATATACATTTTCTGCATCTGCCTGGAGCTGTGTAATGTAGACTAGATGACAGTCACCTCTGGGCACTTGACAAGCAGAACTTCTCACAAGTGTGACTACCATTCTATGCTTATGAGCTTAGAAAAAAGATTATTTTCCTGCCCACAATGCCTTCATTACACAAGGTAATTACATTAGTTTCTTTAAGAACCATTTGTCCCCTTCTGAGGTTTAATCCTGCTACTCTAGCTATTTTCTCCCTTCCCTTTCTCCCTAGGATAATTTCTAATAATTAATAAAAATGGTTCCCGGAACTAGTTAAAGTTAGAATAACTTGCAGTGTCAATCTTGCTAAAACCTTTCAGTCCCGTAAGTGAAAAATGGAAAGCACCTAAAAAATTGCCTTTTTTTCAGTAACATAAATTTTTCCTGACACTGTACACTGCACCATAAACATATCAATAAGTAAACCATGAATGCTGTGACTGTCCTTGTTATGCTTCTTTCCTTCCTAGACATTTTAGGGATTAAAGTAGCATTTTCATACTCTATTTAATAGAAACATAACTTACACTACATAGTCATGCTTTGCCTCACTTTATCAGCTTCCTTTCCCTTTTGAATCTTGCTAGATTAGTATACCACAGTTTCAGTGACCTAATTTATTGTCCTCCTTTCAACTGTATAAGCAGCCACAGTGAAAATGGTAAATGGAGAATCACAGACAGCTTTATTCAGAACCCTAGGATGCTTATTTGGCACCGTATTTCAAAGGCTGCAATAAATTCAGATGAAGTATTCTGCTCTCAAGTTTTTTATAGTTTGGGGTTTCTTTTTTCAAAAAAATTAAACCTTAGAATCAAAACTGATTTCCAAATTCATATCCCCCCATAAATAACAGAAGAGACTGACAGCGACAGAAATATTTTCAGGACAGGTAGGTAATTTAAACTGCACTAAATGAACCATGAGGATTATTTTATGGTGCAGTCCAGGTGTCACCCACATATCCGTATCAGTGGCTACAAATTTGACACATTCAAGTTTCATTTACATGGTGACTAGGAGAAGAAGGAAAAGACTGAAGGACAGTTGAATCTCATCTTCATGTTGAGCTGAGATGTGGTTGCTGAATGCAACCTCTACCAGGGAGCACAACATTTGTATATCCATTTATTTATACATCATTCAAAAAGCTCAGTATTCCTAATTTCTGATACAGATTTTAAGGGAACCTCCATAGTGAGAAATACTTTTGGGCAAAAAGAATTTTGTTTCTTTTTATGACTTAACCAAGTTGTTTCCTTTGTTTTATTAATTATAACCTGTGTTCATTGTAGTAATACTACACATAAGAAGAAAGTATACCCTAGACAGCTTTTATGTTTTATGTTTAAGTATTTACATTGAGGGTCAAAATATGCCATGAATTTTTAGATCTTAGATCTTAGTCTGATTCTGGATCTCTAACTCTCAGGTGTCTCCCACTATAAATGTTTAATGTGACAAAAAGGCATCATTGGGAATACTGGACAAGTTTCATAATGTTATAAGATGTGTCACTCTTCAGTGTTTTTCTCTAGAATATTTTTCTTCAGCCTAAAACTCCATGATTGTCAAAGAAAGGCTAACATCCTAGCTCTCCTTTGCTTACATGAAATTATTTACATTAAAGTGTATAGTTTCCCAAAACTCTTCAATAGTTTCTGTTCAGTGGTAAGGAAGGTGAGTCAATTCAGGAATTCATATTACATTAACTATGCACTTTAGCCTTAAAACATGTGAGTCACAAGGCACCCCTCCTCATTCTCTTTCCTTACACACCATACTTGCAGTGCCAGTTACTGATTTCACATAGCTTCCATGGCCTGGAGAGACAGGCTGAATCATCAAGAGAGGCAGAACACCAAACTCTGCAAGTCTGAAGTAAAAGAGATGAAAAAGAAGGGAATCTATGCAATAAATCTGTTTTAATTGAAGTAAGTTTAGGATTTAATTTTTTTTTTAATGCTACCAGTGAACTGGTATTATTAGACTAAGTCAAACTGAAAGATTCCATTTTGACTGAAAGACTGACCTTGTCTGCCTGTATTCTCTCCACCTCTGTCTTGGACTAAAGCCCTGAGCACTGGCACAAAGCTAATAATAGCAGATATTTGACAAGAATCCATTTAAACGAAACACTCTTCCACAAAAATGAATGTAATTCAGAGCAAACTGGTTTTTCACATCCAAATGCTCAAGTAACTAAGCAACTAACTAATTAACTGGACTATTTGGAGGAGGAGTTACATCAACCAATGATACTGATTAAATACTCCCCTAACAGATAGAAGTCACTGAAGCCACAAAGAAATATTATTTTACAAAACTGCACAAGAAGCAAAACCAAAACAGCATACATATGCATTATCTGTTTTCTCCAGGTTCATAATCTAAACCACATATAAAACAGCAGGATTATGAGCCCTGTCCTAATCCCCCAAAATGTCCCTGATCATCAGGAAAATGAAGCAAGGAAGTGCATAATAGAACAGTTTATTATTGTACTTAGTTTTATGTCTCTCATAACATCTATGTGATGCCAATATTTTAACAGAACCCAAGGCCAAGTTTGGCCAGGCTATTCTAGACCCATGGCATGTACCTGAAGGGTTAAATGGTTAAACCACACATGAATGCTGTTTCAAAAATGATTAAGTGCTGCCACAGCCTAGACCAGGAAGCTCTAATATCAGTATTTATTTCTGGGAAAGGAATTACAACTTGACTAAATTTATATGTGAAAAATAAACATCCCTCAGGAACGTGTTCAGATGAAGTAGAATCAAATTCTGTTTGATATTAAATCAACCATCACAAGGTAGTTTTCGGCTGCTTTTGGCCCAAGCCAATAATGTACATAAAAACAGGTCACAGGAACATTTTGGGAATTAGCTTAATTAAAGCATCATTCCTAGGAGGCAGGATTCCACAGAATGGTCCTGGCTATGCTTATATTCCTAACACAGAACCAGATTTTATGTTCACTAATAGTCCTTAAGGGGTCAAACAAGAAATACAAATGAAGCTCACTAAAGCCTGTGGAGATGAAGAACTGCTCTTCTTCTCTACATCTGTGCTGAAAGCCTGATGAGCCACGCTGCACGAATGACGCATGTTAAGTGCTTAATTGTTTGGGGGTTTACTTATTTTACAAATAGCTTTTGACTTGTCAATTTTAAATTATAAAGTATATAGTAACAAAAAGAAAATTAACTTTTCACTCAAACAGGATCCTGAAGAAATTCCCCAATTATGTTCCCCACCTCAGTTTTCACACTGAATAATTCAATTTAAAATCCATGAATGTTTTTGAACAATAAGCTACCATAGTTTAAAAAAACCAACAGAAATTGTCACCTAAAAATATATGCAAAAAGTACATGATAACAGGCTCCAACCCCGAATGTTCCACAAACAGTATTTTATCGAGGTTTTTTTCAACAAACAAAACCAAATAGAGTTCTTCATAAGTATTCTTACAGGTACGGGTTCTAAAGGAAGGTCTTTCTAATTGTGTTTGTCATCACTTCTGAGCACAGTTATGAAAATAGTAGGAAGGCTTAGGCAATGGTTTTGAAATGGCAGCTGCATATGCACATGACTGCATCATAACAGTGATCTGTCTTGTCTAACTGGTCTTTCCTGCAGAATGCAGTGCAGGTATTTTATATGCACTTGTGTCAGAAAGATTTGTGCCCTCGTTTTACCATCAGAAAGGAAAGATATTTTTTAAAAATATATTCTATATTAGGCATTACTCCTGCATCTTATATACCTTTTGATCTCATTTCCCTGACAGCAATGGTTTCAGACACCAAGAACACAAACCAAGATTCTTGGCACTAGAAGTGTACTGCTGTTCGTTGGTGAGAATAAAGAAGATAAAGATGTTCTTTTCCTTTCAGTACTTTTAAAAATCAGCCTGATTACTCTTTCAGCATAGTTTATCACAGCTAAAACTAAAATTCATGTTAATTGTGTAAGGTAATGAAGGGACCAGAACAGAGATCATTGTTGCATTCGGCAAAGAGGTAAAGACAGATCTTTATGCCCAGTGCATTCCTGATCAAATCTTGGAAGGAAAAATAATTCCTAAATATTCTTATAAATCATATCTGGGAATGCAGAATTCGTGACTGCGTGAATAAAAGGTATTTACAGCTAAATGTTTCCAAAAGTACATGTATTAACCCAACAGACTATATTAAGCAAAGGGTGTCAAGATCAAAAAGTATTTTCATAGCCTCATTGAGAATCTCGTAAAGTCAGTAAGATTTTTTTTTTTCCCTTACTTGACAGCTCATCCTGGATCAAGCTGTTAATACATCCACATACAGTGTACTTACCCGTATAGCTTTCCGTACCCAAACCTCCTCTGAACCCAACAGAACTGAAGTGTGTATGCCAGGACTGGGAGATTCAGCTCTCATTGCTTAAAATTATCACAATCATCTGTTTCTTTGTACTGTTCATTAGGCATACCTTATCAATCTTACCTTATCAAGTTCATCAGAAATAGCAATGCCTGAAAACAAAACAGATTAAAAAATAAAAAGATTTAGAA